>NC_135227.1:14387485-14444985 GCF_052324685.1 Brachyhypopomus gauderio
GGTTACACACTAGCTGTTTAAATAGCACTTTCTTTTTCTTTCTTTGAGGATAAATAAAGCTAATAAAGACTTGGTTTCTGTCTGAGAGTAAATGGGGTATATGGTAAAGAGTTCTCTGACATTGCATCAGTAGGACTACTTTAATCCTAAAGATTTTGGGCCGAAATAATAACTTGTGGCCGCATTGTTGTGGCTGATAGCAGCACCTCAATGCGTATCATTTATGAATAAATGTATATTGATATAATTTTAGAAAAAATATCAATCAACGCATGCACAAACAAAAAAAATCTAATATTATTTATCACTTGTGGGTAAAAGTATGTTGGCTGCCAACGTATAGTGCATCCCTAATCATTAACCCAAGTGTTGCTAATTTACCTAGAGCTCCCTAGCCAGGGAGCTTATTAATGTCAAGGACCCAGTCAGACAGTAAAAGTAAAACAAGCCAACAGTCTTCCCGTTTAACCTCTCCGCCAACTCCATAATGAAGTTTGACCTAATAGGGAGGAAGCTCACTGATTGGATGAGAGGATTACATCTTGAACATGTGTGCACTTATAAAATACACCAGAAGACATCTGTAGCCCATAAACCAGTCAGTGAGAGTGTGTTTCTCATAAAGTAGATAGTGAATGTGCATCTAATGTCAAACTATCCAAGTGTTTACATTATTGCATGCTAGAAGTTTTTTTGCAAGAGGGATGGCTATAACACATCTTTAAAGAAATGAAGAAATCAACTTAGCTGCTTAATAAACCAAAGGTTTCACAAATGAGGGATGTCCTTTGGGAGACTTTATCCATTCTGTTTCTTTGGAAGAGATTACCAAAGCACTTTTCACACAGCATTATCTGCAGGTTAGGACGAGGACGGGAAGCACAGTGCTTTCTGCTATTTTAAGAACTGTCCTCTTTCCCGTCCTTGGAGAACCTGCTACTACCTAGTTGATGCAAACAAGTATTATTACTGGGTTGCCCATTTACTGATATGTACTGCTAGCTTTGTACAACCAGTCCATGTGGTTTTAATTTTGCAGCTTCTTTACATATTTTACTCCATCGCATCAAGTATTTGCATACATTCTCAGATCAAAAACCACAAGGCCCAAAATTTGGCAGCCGCAACAGAGGACGGACCCGCTTCAAAAGAGTCTCGCTCAGCCTCCATTTGAAGAAGCTTTTTATTCCGTACGGGTCCTGAGACAAAGAAAGCAGGCGAATCACACAGGGCAGGGCGTTTTGGCAGGGTTCAGGGAGGCGTGGGGGCCACGACCCGTCCTCGTCTGGACTCTGCCAGCATGTCCGCTGTGTGGAACCTGAGAGCAGGCGTGCCTGCCTGTCAGCTGCCCAGTTACTCCCCACACACACATCGTCCACACTGAAACGGACCTTATGAAAATGTGAAACTGGCATGTAACAGAGCTCTAAATCAGATACCGATACTGATCACATCATGGTTTCCTAGCAGTTGCAAAGAAAATGTAGGATACTTATTATTTCTCTTGTCTTGTAAAAGGAAATCTGTTGCTGTGTATATTGTCTCCCTCCTGTGTATCTGTGGTAAGATGCCAGGGGGAAGGAGAGAGTGCCTTCTAAACATGAAAGAAATGACCTCAAAACACATTATGGCTTTCTACTCTATCACTCTTTCTCTCTCTCCCTTTTCCTCCCTTTGTGTCTCTCTTGTTATTTTATTCCCTCCGTCTCCACCCAGAGGACAGAGTTTCCTTCACTTTTGTTCTGAGGACTGGAGTCCCTTTTCTATAAGGACCAGTGAACAAGAGTGAGAAAAAGGCCAAACCAGCAGTGTGGCGTTTGTGTTTTGAAGGCAGGGCGTGTGTGGAAGGGTCTGTGTGGGTGGGTGAGCACATGCATACATCTCTATTCCCTTTTCACAAGCTCAATGCGGTTTGACACAGAAGTATTAAACTGCCTTCTTAGAAGATTCGTAATAGACTTGAATGAATTCATAGGCTTGGTATCTCCTCATTAGCCGACTCCCATAATGGAAAAGAGTGACATATATACGTCCAGACGGCTCTTGATTAGCACAGGAATTGAAGGAGTAGGAAGCCGTATACCTGCTGCGCTCACAGTTCCTCAAACCTTCAGCTTTAGGCTTAATATACCACCCTATAGAAGCTTAGAGACAAATACACCCACAGCAACAAACGTGAATTAAAATTGATAAAAGACAGCTCCGCCCTTAGGCCCCCCCTTCGCAATATTCATCAGGATGCGAGGACGAGATGTAATTTAGATTCTCTTAGTGCCCTAATGAAGAGTGCAGGAGAATGAGGGGGGGGGGGGGGGGGTAGTGAGGGCTTATCAGTGCGGCGGAGGGGGGGAGGGCTGGGAACACCACCTCACCAAGCAGGGAGCAAGGTGGCATCTGCACGCCTGGGGGACTCCTTTCTGTCAGGCACCAGCAGCAGGCTCTCAGGGCCATTAAAGGCTGTGCGCAGCGTAAATCCTTCCACCGCTGGTATGCATATCCTTTTCATTCATTCGTTCGTTTATTTATTTATTTTCACAGATTCTGTTTTTCCCCTTGATAAATGACTGTGGCAAAACGGGTAATGACTTAACTTAGCCTTGTCGGAGTGCTAAAGGAGCCTCAGTTTAAAGGGAAGACATCTTTAAATAGGAGACGGAGAGGTGGTTGTCCTTAAATAGCCTCGGCCCCCCTCAGATTTGAGCCGTACTCAGTGTTATGCAGGGGTAGTGAGGCCTCATACAGAACCAACCTTCAACACTCACTCTTGGAGCAACTTGTGCATTTATCAGCCAGTATTAGTGCTCTGTGGGAATCAAACCCACAGTGTTACTCCCTCCTCACGCTACCTGAGCTAGTGGCTGAGCTAAAGGAGCAGCAGCTACCTGCCTGCTCTGCTTAACTACAGCTGACACACAAGCCATGCACTCGACATTATGATACACTGGCTGTAGCAGCTTACTGACAATAAATGGTAAAATTGCAGATAGTTCAAGGAAAAACACAAAACAGGTTTCCTCTAGGAATAAACAATCACATCTAAGGGATCTAGAAGCACTGGTAAATGGCATGTAAGGCTCAGTATGCAAATGATGAGACTGCAAAGAGTGAGGTGTTATTCTAGTTGTTATGTAGTGCGGAGTGTTAGGAACAGAGATTGGAGACAGGTGTTCAATATTCTGCAGAAATGGGACGAGGCGTCAAGGAGGCAGGTGCAGTCGTGGGAGGGGAGACAACTGCTTTGTGTTTTATGTTGAAGACACCAGACTGAACTCAGGAAAACATGGGTTATAGTGTTTACCAATACTGACAAATTGGTCTGTCAAAATGGTATGTTCTGACAAAATTGTCAGAGATGATCGAGCTATTTATGTGTCAAAGGTTTTGATTGTACTGTTAAAGGGGAGTTTCTAAAAGCAGTATGTTGTGTTTCTGTATCTCTTAATACATTCTGGGATTGTAGAAAATGTTTCTGACGTACTTGCTGTCTTGCATGTCACAGTGCGCCAGGACACCAACCAGAGAGACACGGCCACTGACACACACACACACACACACACACACACACACACACACACACACACACACACACACACACACACACACACACACACACACACTCATCAGACCTTTCTGTTCCCAATCACTGGACCCCTGGTCACCTAATCACAGTCCCCTTTTCCTTGTTCTGTTCCTCCTCTATTTCAAGCCCACAGGAACCCTCGGCACTTCTCCCGGGTCACGAGTCCTTACCGCCCTCCACTCTCCTGTTTCTTATAAATGTTTCACTCTACCTTTCCTGCCACCTCAACGCTGTGCTTGTTTTTAGTGCTGGAGTAAAATATGGATAATAAAGAACCTCCTCCAGCTCTTTCTGCCCCTGCCCGGGGCATCTAGTGAAACAGGCGTATATACTGGAACTCTGGCCCCACTGGAGAACCAGGCGGTGCTAGATTAGCCTGACCACCATAAAGTACAACATGTTCCCCACCAGTATCAACCATACAGCATATAGATGAGGCAGTCCTCCAGATAAACAGCAGTTAATGACCCATCTCTAAGATTTCAACTACTGGGGTTTACATGTACTAAATAAAAACCAGTAGAAAAACTAAATAAGGAAGAATAAGGTGATTTAATTTGCTTGTTTAAGAATAACTGTGGTAAATAACGATGTAGCAAGGTGACAGAGGGCATGTCAGAGAGAGGTTAATATTTATTTAGCCATATTTCACCATACCATTAACACAAGCATGTGAAGCATACCTAGATAAATTATAAGCTTGGGTGAATTGTTAACTTCATGGTATGGCAAGGTGTACATAAATAAATATTGGCTGGGTGTGCTATGAAATAATTAATGAGAAAACAATTAACATTCACTGTAAGTTACTTTTAGCTGTTTTCAGTGTTGAAAAGAATTATGTACAGCTATATACTGTTTCACATATCCCAAGCATTTCACTTATTTCAGCAGTAAGGACTAAACCAGAGTCAGTGAGTAAACATAAAAGACTTCTGGGCCAAAACCGGCAAACAGATGTTGTTCTGATGAAAAAGAAATACGGAATTTAATGAGCGCATCTCATATGCTGAGTTACAGAATTATGCATCACTGCATGTCTGCATACTGAAAGTCTTCATCTAGGATGCATTTCACTGTTCTTTTAGAAACATTTCTCTTATGTTTCAATGAGAACATGCTTCCTACTAATCAGAATAATCTAAATAGTTTTCTTTCTGTAACTGTCATGAATTTCATTTCTCTCCAGCCCTGATTGTGGTAGAAAAAGTCCAATTACTGTCCAATCCAGCCTCAACTAAATCAACTAAATAGAAATTTTTATCGAGGAGCCAATAATTTAGCTCATGTTGACCTTTCTGTGTCTTTTTTCCTGTGTGTGTGTGTGTGTGTGTGTGTGTGTGTGTGTGTGTGTGTGTGTGTGTGTGTGTGTGTAGGTGAGGCCAACGATCGGGATGTCCAGGTGATCGAGCTGCCAATAGTAGACAGCCTGCACCCCCGTCCACCCTATCTGCCCCTGGCCATCCCTGAAGACCTGGCCGAGCGGCTGCAGCGTCTCCATGGAGACCCCTCCGTCTGGTGGGTTTCCCAGTTCGTCAAGTACCTGATCCGCCCGCAGGCCTGGCTGGAGAAGGAGATGCGTGAGGCCACCAGCAAACTGGGCTTCAAACACCCCATCATAGGGTAAGAGGGGAGGGCACCTAACACCCCATCATAGGGTAAGAGAGGGGAGGGCACCTAACACCCCATCATAGGGTAAGAGAGGGGGGGGCACCTAACACCCCATCATAGGGTAAGAGGGGGGAGGGCACCTAACACCCCATCATAGGGTAAGAGGGGAGGGCACCTAACACCCCATCATAGGGTAAGAGGGGAGGGGGCACCTAACACCCCATTATAGGGTAAGAGAGGGGAGGGCACCTAACACCCCATCATAGGGTAAGAGGGGAGGGGGCACCTAACACCCCATCATAGGGTAAGAGGGGAGGGCACCTAACACCCCATCATAGGGTAAGAGGGGAGGGGGCACCTAACACCCCATTATAGGGTAAGAGAGGGGAGGGCACCTAACACCCCATCATAGGGTAAGAGGGGAGGGGGCACCTAACACCCCATCATAGGGTAAGAGGGGAGGGCACCTAACACCCCATCATAGGGTAAGAGAGGGGAGGGCACCTAACACCCCATCATAGGGTAAGAGGGGAGGGCACCTAACACCCCATCATAGGGTAAGAGAGGGGAGGGCACCTAACACCCCATCATAGGGTAAGAGGGGGAGGGCACCTAACACCCCATCATAGGGTAAGAGGGGAGGGGGCACCTAACACCCCATCATAGGGTAAGAGAGGGGAGGGCACCTAACACCCCATCATAGGGTAAGAGGGGAGGGGGCACCTAACACCCCATCATAGGGTAAGAGGGGAGGGCACCTAACACCCCATCATAGGGTAAGAGGGGAGGGGGCACCTAACACCCCATCATAGGGTAAGAGAGGGGAGGGCACCTAACACCCCATCATAGGGTAAGAGGGGAGGGGGCACCTAACACCCCCATTATAGGGTAAGAGGGGAGGGCACCTAACACCCCATCATAGGGTAAGAGGGGAGGGGGCACCTAACACCCCATCATAGGGTAAGAGGGGGGAGGGCACCTAACACCCCATCATAGGGTAAGAGGGGAGGGGGGCACCTAACACCCCATCATAGGGTAAGAGGGGAGGGGGGCACCTAACAACCCATCATAGGGTAAGAGAGGAGGGGGGGCACCTAACAACCCATCATAGGGTAAGAGGGGAGGGGGGGCACCTAACACCCCATCATAGGGTAAGAGGGGAGGGCACCTAACACCCCATCATAGGGTAAGAGGGGAGGGGGGGCACCTAACACCCCATCATAGGGTAAGAGAGGGGAAGGGGCACCTAACACCCCATCATAGGGTAAGAGAGGGGAGGGGGCACCTAACACCCCATCATAGGGTAAGAGAGGTGAGGGCACCTAACACCCCATCATAGGGTAAGAGGGGGAGGGCGAGGGCACTAGTTCAGCTCTTATCATGTGAGATGCCTGATCAAAGAGTGAAAGAACTAGCCAGGTCTTTTATTAAATATGACCGGTTGCTACTCCTTCTTTACATTTTGAATTAAACATCAGAGTTCTGTCAAAAGGCAGTTGAGCTAGCAGGGTATATATAGGGTACTATAGGGTACTAAGTACGTAAAGTACGTATCATTTTCATGTAGGAAATGAAACGGGACTTGGATATTATTATTTATATAGCTTGCAGTTGCACATCAGAACTTTGTTAAGGGATACAATTTTCAATTCATTTCTGGTGATTTTAGAAGTCATGGGACTCTGTGGGACCTGCCCTATTAACCGCCAAACATCCATATATTGGATCGCATTGTGAGCAGTGTGCACATGCAGTCAGAGTCTACAGTGACATTCCTGATGAGAAAATAACTGCCTTCAAAAGCCCAGCCTGCGTGTGCATGCGAGCCCGTGTGAGACCCTCATCCCAGGACGTCCCCCTTTCCCAGAGTGCACGTGCGGAGGACGGACAAGGTGGGGACAGAGGCGGCGTTTCACCCAATAGAGGAGTACATGCTGTATGTGGAGGAGCAGTTCCTGAGCCTGGCCCGACGCATGCACGTGGATAAGAAACGTGTCTACCTGGCCACCGACGACCCCTCACTGCTGCAGGAGGCTAAGACTAAGTGAGTGTGTGTGTGTGTGTGTGTGTGTGTGTGTGTGTGTGTGTGTGTGTGTGTGTGTGTGTGTGTTTACATGTGAAGTACAGGTGGACATGAACATTGTGGGAACGTTTTAGTATAGCATGTTCAAGGCCTATAAGAATATAAGAATATAGTGAGAATTTGTATATTAGCACTTAGCATTAGTTGAATATGAGCTGAAACTGAAATGCTGTTAGTGTCTCAGCATCAGGTGTGAGCTGTAACAAGTGTGCTTGCATGCTTGTGATAGTACACACGTTCATGGGAGTTAAACACCGCCATACAGTTAAACATTGTAAACATGTTTACAGGAAGCAACTGTTTTTAGGAAGCAACAAAGTCAGATATGAACTAATAAGGGTTCGGTTTTAACAGATGCTTGTTTGTGTGTGTGTGTGTGTGTGTGTGTGTGTGTGTGTGTGTGTGTGTGTGTGTGTGTGTGTGTGTGTGTGTGTGTGTGTGTGTGTGTATGTGTGTGTGTGTTCATCAGGTACCCTGATTATGAATTCATCAGTGATAACTCCATCTCATGGTCAGCCGGACTCCACAACCGTTATACTGAAAATTCGTTAAGAGGCGTCATCCTAGATATCCACTTCCTCTCCCAGGCCGACTTTCTCATCTGCACCTTCTCTTCCCAGGTGACACTTTAACTCTACACACGTTTGTATATGTGATAATGGTACTTTAAAGGAAAAAAATACACCAGCCCCTTTACCAAATATATCAAACCATTTACAAAGAAGTACTGTTCATAAATCAAAGATCAACTTTACTGGTGGAGTGAGTGTTAGACTGAAGGCTCCTTCCTTCATCTGAAATGATCTTAACAGCACAGTGAGGCAGCAGGGACCTCTCAGGTGTACTGTGAACACACATAATGTAAGAACAATCTAACACCAATTCTCATGCTTGAACCTCAGATATTCAGCTCTGATCTCCTGCTATGGCCCATTTTCTCCTTCCATTTAAAACACGTCTGTGCAATACTGACGGGTTCGTTCTGTCCTACACACCTATGTGTACATCTATACAGGAATAAATTAATGAATGTGAGAAATAGATGAAGTGTAACTAAATCATTTAATAGAAAATATTCCAGTGCAAATCTTTCAGATTTATTGCACAACACAACAGGATTTTCATGTATGGCTCCGCCCCCTCTACTGGCTCCGCCCCCCTCTACTGGCTGTCACTCCCTGTTGTCCTGTTCCGTGTGTCTGTGTTGTTCAGTTCACATTATTTCGGTTTTCAGTTCACACTAAGGATTTACAGTTCACACTATGAATTCTATTGTGTGCAAACCCGGTAATTATAAGTATAATTCATTCAGCACTATTTCCATTTTGCTCTTTTACTTAAAGAGTTTTCAGTATTTTACCATCTTGCTCCAGGCGTTTAGAAACATTTGCGATTCGGTTTCAATATTTTCCAAGCCACCGTATGCAAGCTTAAAATACCCCGTACTCCCCACGGCATCTCTCACAGGTCTGTCAGGCAGCCCCATCTGCAGCGAGTGTGTGACAGCCTTCTCATGTCACTTACACACCGTGACATGCACTTTGGTCTGTCTAGCTAAAATTCCTTCGATGGCAACAGCAACAGAACGGCTGGTGTACAATCCATGAAATTCTGTAGCTAACTTGTAGTGCTTTGGAAAATCTAGTACATTTCACCCGGTGAAAGCTTCGGTTAAGCTTACAAAAGAGGCGGCGCACGGCGGAATCGGGAGCTCGGACATCCCTAGTGATGTCTGGATCTGTTAATTGGTCTGCACAGTTAAGCAATCTCATAAATGTATATTTAGGAGGGCAGACTGTACCGTGGTGGCAGAGGTGAGATGAAGCAATGACGTCCGTCTGGTGTTTTTGGAATGTTCACATTGTTTCAAGTTTCTCTAGCCTTTAAAAAGACTGCTTTGAAACTCTTTAAATAGCCTGCCTTGAAATTCTTTAAATTCTTTAAAACTCTTTGAAACGCTTTGAAACTGCAAAATCGGATTTTTAGATGTGTTCTGAAAGTGTTTGATTACATGTGTTGTATCCTACTACACTTCACAGCACCAATCCACCCCTGACAGGTTAGATCTGCTTTCTACTAGCTAGTTCTTCAGTTCCTCAGAAACATATGTTACTAAAAAAAGATCATTTACACTTTGCCAATACTACATCCAAATCCATAATGTGCTGTATCTGTGCATTCTTAAAGCAATAAATAATCTTTTTGAGTTTAATGTTAATGGTTCTCATAAAAAAATAATATGTGTCTTCAACCAGTAGAATGAGTCGTTATTCTAAGAGAAAGCTATGAACCTCCTGTACCTGCCTCCTCGTCAAACAGGTGTGCCGCGTGGCGTATGAGATCATGCAGACGCTCCACCCGGACGCATCGTCTTACTTCCACTCGCTGGATGACATCTACTACTTCGGCGGACAGAACGCACACAACCAGCTGGCCATCTACCCCCACCAGCCACGCAACAACGAGGAGATCCCACTGGAGCCGGGCGACACCATCGGCGTGGCGGGCAACCACTGGGACGGGTACTCCAAGGGTATCAACCGCAAGAGCGGCCGCACGGGTCTCTACCCCTCCTACAAGGTGAAGGAGAAGATGGAGATAGTGAAGTACCCCACTTACCCGGAAGCTGACAAGCTGCTTAGCAAGCAGTAGAGACAGTAGAGACTGTGGGGTAACACATCCAATACTGAATACTGTAATGAAGAAAGCCTGGACCTCCTGGATGGAAATGCACTGTTGTGTGTGTGTGTGTGTGTGTGTGTGTGTGTGTGTGTGTGTGTGTGTGTGTGTGTGTGTGTGTGTGTGTGTGTGTGTGTGTGTGTGTGTGTGTGTGTGTGTGTGTGTGTGTGTACGTATGTGTATGTATGTGTGCATCATGTACTGTATGTGTGTGGGCGTGCGTGTTATGCATGTGTGTGTATGTGAGTGTGTGTGTGTGTGTGTGTGTGTGTGTGTGTGTGTGTGTGTGTGTGTGTGTGTGTGTGTGTGTGTGTGTATGTATGTGTGCATCATGTACTGTATGTGTGTGGGCGTGCGTGTTATGCATGTGTGTGTATGTGAGTGTGTGTGTGTGTGTGTGTGTGTGTGTGTGTGTGTGTGTGTGTGTGTGTGTGTGTGTGTGTGTGTGTGTGTGAGACAGACAGGATCAGTGGTGGTGTTATTTTCAGGGTTTGGGATTAGTTCCTAACCCTACTACTTGGTCCTGAAGTCCATATATTAAGTGACCATCAGGGTTGTGGATGGAAACAGAATGAAGTGTTAAGAGACGACAGGATCAGCTGGCCACTGCAGGTACTTCACCGAACCTCCGGAGAAAATGAAGAGAACTGCCTTTGATTATTTAAGATCGGTTCAAAAAACTCAAACTGGCACTCCACGCTGCTTTAAAAAGCCAACGATATGAGAGGAATCTGAGAGCAGGACTGTGAGCATTAGCTCTTCTGCTTCCTTTGCTGTTCCCTCCCTTATGACCTTTACGACCTTTACACCTTCACGCACTCCTGTCCTTCCCCTGTGGTTCTGCACTGCAACCATGGCGACGCCATCGCACGCCCCTGCACCCATGTGCTTCTGCATTCATCCGCCATCCCGTGCTTTACAACAAGAGACAAAAACAAGAAACAACACGCCTTCTGCTCTTTTTTTGTTTTCTAATTGAAGACATTTTGTTTGTGTGTGTGTGTGTGTGTGTGTGTGTGTGTGTGTGTGTGTGTGTGTGTGTGTGTGTGTGTGTGTGTGTGTGTGTGTGTGTGTGTGTGTGTGGAGCATGGATCTGAATCGGGTGCCTAAGAAGAACGGGTGATGTCTCACAGAGTGTCACATAAAGGTTTTGAGAGCGTTTTGACTCCAGAGCCTTATGGGGGATTACACTCCCACCCCTGTACTGCTCACTGTCTAATCCACGACCCTCCAGTGTGTCTTCAAAATATGCTTTAATGTTATTAAGTTCTGAAAAAAGATAAGGAAAATGATCATTAAAATGTAAGATTACTAATGTTAATAATGGTAATAATGTTAAGAGGAAGAATTCTGATGATGACAGTGTTGGGATGTCATTGTCGTAACAGGTTTTAGTCTCCCATTAAGAACTATTTCATATTTTATGTTTGTGAGGGCATTGTCGTTGGTAAGCCGATCAAATAAATTGATCAGCCAACATGGGCCTCTCTGTGTGTGTGTCTGGTGGTGTGTTCATATGTGTTTGTTCTGGGGCTGCCAGTGTTCTTCCTGTCCCTTCTGTCAGGAAGTACATGTGTTTGTGTTAGTCACATTAACAGCACTTGAGATGGGCACCCACAGGTGTGTTTTGATGGAGCCCTGGGCAAGAACTCTGAACAGGTATTTAAACACAGCTACTTCACTTATTTATCCTGTTAACTGGCCCGTGAGCTCTAGGATTAATACTGAGACTGATTACAGTGGGGAAAAGGAATCACTTGTGCTTTCTAGAGTACTGCAGCAGGCCCACGTGTGTCCTGCACGTGTAGATGAGCTATGAGGAATACAGACGACCTGGACTCTCCTAAAAGGCAGCAGCAGATTGCGGCTTAGAGATACGCGAGGGACCAAGATGGCTGCTTCTGGATTTCAAGTCTGCCTGAACCTCTGAATTCCACTGACATTAAACTTAAATCATACACATCTGTCCCATATTAATAGCTACCATTATCTTAACTGACTGGATCTCCACTTCCCTCCCTCTCATATCACACAGATTCTGCCTCTTCAGTGCAGGCATCGGAGTGCTTGCTTCTGCCGCTTTGCTCTGTAGCAACTAGCCGTTTGCTCCTGATCTGATATAGCGCTTGATTTAGAGGCTGCCTCTGTGCCAACGGTTGCAGGGAAACTGCACCGCGCTTCTTATCTTCTTACACGCCACACGTCTGCACCCGGTTCTCCTCCGGCCATCTGTCTTCCTTCATTCCAGACGCACGCTAAAGGCGACAACAGGGAGGATGAGTCCTGTTACTCACCAGTGGCTTTCTCAGGGCGTGCTTAACCGAAAATGTTCTAGGATTAGCATTTTTTGACCAAAAATATATGCTTCACAAAAGTATAGCGTCTTTCACAAGTGGGAAAAGGATGGTTTGCGATTCCTAAATCTTCCTGTGTTTCTGTGACAAAGTCTGTTACTATTTTGATGGTCCTTTTAAAATTTTATTGTGGTAATAATTATCATTTAGAAATGTCAGTCCTCCGACAAAGATGTTCTATGTGCAGATAGATTCGCACATTTGTGCAGATAGATTCACACATTTGCATAGGCAAACGTTTATTAGGCTGCATTCATAGATTATATTTGTAACTCCAACCATTCAGTAATTTAGAGTTGAATTTCGGTAAAAAATCTTTCAGTGGCAGGATTTAGTTCTCTAGCCCTGACATTTATGAAATGGCTGTCAGTGACCGCAGATGCTTTTAAAAAGCAAAACCTTTGCCTCCCCCCCTCCCCAAACCTTAGCTGACTGATCTAAACTCTCTTGGGTGCTTTGAAATGATAAACTACCTCTGCATTGGCCTAAATAAGAAATCACTAACCCACATCCTACTGAAGATGGGATCTTTAAAATCTTTTCTGGGGGGATTTTTCTTTGAAAAGAAGTAATTGTCATTTGGACCTCTGTCAAGTTTTGGGTGGTTTATTCATATCCAGTGCCTCTTGATTCCTCGCCGTTACCCAGGAGCCTTTTACAGCTTCCTGCAAATGTGTTATGCCGTTGTGCCAGAATAACTAAATAAAAGATCCATCAAATAATCATTATGATATTTCTATAATTTTTTATAGATTTCTATGCATTTTTTCTGCATGTATTTTCTGTAAAATATATGAAATACTGAAATGAAGAATCAGATTGCTTGGTAGTCTTTGGAGACTTTGGAGGGGTGCATTAAAATAGATTTAGTACTGAATCTGAATGGGCAGTAGAATCCTTGGAAAAAATATTCTCGAACCAGTTCACCATGTAGCAAGCTGAACACTGAACAGCAGATGAGTTAACGAGTGAACCAGTCCAAGAGCAGCAAGTGAGTCATAAGGTGTAGATAATGGTCAAAATGATGAGTTTAAATGGTTTAAAATTACACAAAGGAGGAGCAAACGATACCAGTTCTTGACTGGTTCTCAGCAACACTGCACGTGCGCACCTGTTTCGTGTCTGTCAGCTGCCGTGCAGACCCAGTGTGCTGCTCCATTCTCGTCTATGGAACGTGGTGCTTTCTGAATAAGGAAACTGCTAAAGGGGTCTGAAAAGTCATTATATGCAGCTCCAAAGTGTCTAAGGCAGCACTACGGGGTCTCGGTGAATAGTGGAGAAGGGGCTGCGGAACACAGACATGATGCGGCCCTCTGCCCTGGTGTGGCTCCTCTTGTGCACTGCCAGATTATTTTATTTTCAATTAGTTACTGTTTAATACTGTTCAGCCTATCTCACACACATAAAAGTGACCATTTACTAGGCCAAAGCATTATGAGCATTATGGAGCATCAGGCAAAATCAAGCTTTTAAAAATAGTAGATGACACAATCAATACTGGAGTAAAAACAAGCGATGTCACACCTGCCTTCTGCGCTAAACGGGTCCAGTCCGTGGGGAGTGAGGTGGATGTCTGGGTAAGATGGAGAAGAGAGTAGTGCACAACCGAGCTGGCACCCGGAGAGAGAGACGACAGCAGAGATGGCGTGGATCCACTATCAACCTGGCAACCACACTTCACACCACCACAGGTGGCTGGCTCGGCACACAGTCCCCACATTCCAAAGGCAGCACAGAAAGAGTTGGTGCTGGAACACTTCCTGATGTGGTGTGGTGTGGTGTGGCGTGGTGTTGTGTGGTGTAGTGTAGCGTGGCGTGATGTGTGTGTTGTGGTGTAGCGTGGTGTGGTGTGGTGTAGCGTGGTGTGGTGTGTGTAGCGTAGTGTGGTGTAGTGTGGTGTGGTGTAGCATGTGGTGTAGAGTGGTGTGTGGTGTAGCGTGCTGTGGTGTAGTGTGGTGTAGCGTCATGTGGTGTAGTGTGGTGTGTGTAGCGTGGTGTGGTGTGCTGTAGCGTCGTGTGGTGTGTGTAGCGTGGTGTAGTGTGTGGTTTAGCATGGTGTGGTTTAGCATGGTGTGGTGTAGCGTCATGTGGTGTAACGTGGCGTGGCGTGGTGTAGTGTCGTGTGGTTTAGCGTGGTGTGGTCTAGCGTGGTGTGGTCTAGCATGGTGTGGTGTAGCGTCGTGTGGTGTAGCGTCGTGTGGTGTAGCGTCATGTGGTGTAGCGTGGTGTGGTGTGTGGCGTCGTGTGGTGTAGCGTGGTGTGGTGTGGTGTGGTGTGGTGTGGCGTCGTGTGGTGTGGCGTGGTGTGGTGTGGCGTGGTGTGGTGTAGCGTGGTGTGGCGTTGCAGTAGAGGGACTGGTGTACTGATGATGCAGGTGGAGCGAACACCAGTCAGTGTGGTGAACCCGGGTAAGTGGGATACAGCAGCTCAGCAAAGGGGGAGCCTGTCCTGGAAAGAACATCCCTCAGTGATCAGTCAGGAAGCTTAGCTGTCTGAGCCGAGAGCTCTCTGCCCTGCACCCGTACGGTTTATGCACACTCGTCTTTTACTTCTTTGTGGTGGCTGAAGCTCCGTCTCAAGAAGGAAATGCTGAGCTTAGAGAAGAGGCAAGCAAAGCTGTCCACAGGGGTTAGTGGTGGAGCGCAGGCAGAGAACTGGGGCTCCCTGGCAGTGTGGACCTCCTCTGAGGAGGAGCTGCAGTGTCACAGCCGGTTGGATCTCTGAAGGTGGGCCAAGCTGTCAGGTTGAAGACACATCAGGGTCTCCTGAGAGAGGCCACCAGTGCTTGTTGGTGGATCCTTAAGGGCTGTGGGCAAGTACCAAAAAAAGTCTTTGCATAACACAGGAAGCTTCTACTCCAATTTGGGGATCTTCACGGGCACTGAGAAAAACACAGAGCACTTCAACAATGACAAAGTTGCACTGATTTGGCTCCGCCCCCACTGGGCATTCCATTGGCTCCGGAGCAGAAGGTGACGGAGATGGCAGCTGCGGGAGTCATCGAGTCTCCGAACAGCCCCTGGGCTCCACCAGCGGTCCTGTCCAAAGAGGTTATATAAAATAAAAATATTTAATAATAATATATTGACAATGCCTTGAATCAACTCATCGGCTCAGTGTGGTTCTGTGTCTGGATCTGCAGAGCAGGCATTGGCCAGTGGTTCTTGCTCCAGATTCCATAGAGAGGACAGCACTGAGACCGGAATGTGGAAGTTCACGATGGTGGCCTTCAGGCTTTGTAACGCACCAGCCACCTTTGAGTGCTTGCAAATGCTAACAGCAGTCACAACCCTACTCCAGTCCCTCTGCTCTAGTGGGTATATGGAGAGGGTCAATGTTCTGGGCCTCTTCTTTCTTCTCCCAGCTCACCACAGTCACTGTCCATTAGCAGCGAGACTGAGAATGACACCTACCCATGGTCTTGTCAGCATGTGTCTTCACTGTCCCTATTCTGCAACCACAACATCAGGATGCCCTTCAGGTGTCCACCGAGGAGATCTGCCTCCACTTCTGTGCTATGTGTCATCTTGACTCAGACCAGCAGTGTGACCCTAGTACAAAGGCAAGCATGTGACACATGCACCAGTGGCTATTTAACCCACGTAGCCAGCGAGGAGACACTTGAGGCCCTCGTGTTAGTAGCCTTGGGCTACAGAGAGGCCGAAACAGGAGTGACAACTTTATTTTGGTCAATTGTTTTTGTGTTTGTCGAATAGTCTGTGTGTATGTTGGGTTTCAATGTGTTCTTTGAAGTTTAACTGACATGTTGAAAATGTCTTCTCTTCTCTTGCTGTACTTGTCTTTTACTACTCCCTCCATTCTCCTCATTCATTTATTTTTCCATTCGTTCTAGTTTTCTGTATGTCTTTTTAAAGATCTGCAACGTGAGAGCCGTTCTTGATTAGAAATGGCATTATCTTCTTCTTCTAACCCACGCCAACGCTACAAGAATGATCTATGTATGATCCACATAATCTAGGTCTAACCTAATTAAATTCTCCTCATTGCCAGCAAGTTCTTGTATACAAGGTATTCTGCAGACTATCATGTTCTTGTGAAAGTTCTGCTTTAACTCATCAAAAGTGATGAGTTGACCTTCACTAATCTGTTAAGTTCAATTCTTTAGAACTTCATCACACTTATTTCAAGTTAGACTATATGAGTCACATAGGCAACCTTCAGAGACAAGAGTCTTGTGATGTTGAAATTATATAAAATTCATAACATCCTTTTTATTCATTTTTGTGGAGCAATTTAAACAATTTAAAGTTTTACAAGTGTATTTTTTAGGCAATGAGAGACAGTATCCAGGGTGGTAGTGAAAACATCTTCAATGAACACCATTAAATGCATTAAAATAAAGAGCTGTGTGTGGAACAACAACAACTGACCAACTTAACTCAGGACTCTTCCTCTGAGCCCTGTTATTGTCCCATAGAGGGGTACTAAGCACATTACCTTTCTTGTTATCATATTACTGCCCCCCTCCTCCACCCACATGCCCATTACCATTTTCAGAGCTATTTGTGAAATGCACCACTGTTTCTTTAAATTTCTTGCTGACTTTGGCTTTTCTGCACATCGCTGTCTTCATCCCAAGGTCAGGGTGATTTTCTGAACACATGCCCGCAATTGGGCCGAGCCTTTGCCTGACTTTCATTCATTTCACATACAGCATTTTCATTGTACATAGCATTTACACATTTAAATTTTTAACGCAATACCAGCCAATGCCTGCTTTCAAACAAGAGTAGTTAATGCGGATGATCTCTTAAAACGATAAACGACATTATTTTTCAATCACTTCCTCAAGCTACAACAAAATGGTAGCAAAGCGTTGTTTATGGTTCGTATATGGCCATAAAGTTGTGCTGAGAAAAGTGCTGAGAGATTCACCCAATACTTACATCTTGCTTCATGGAAAATACGGCGATGAGCAGGACTCCCTCGGCACGTTCTGTAAGCGTGGTGTTCTCCTACATGCTGCTGGAGGTGCAAGAAGGAGCAGGGAGGTGCTGCTAATAGCAGTCAAGCTTGCTTCAGTCCATTATTCCCTGAACAGGAACAGGCCTACTGGGGGAACTGAGGGAAACGCGTCATGATACCATTCAAATGATCTGGTCATTTCCTGCTTCGTGTCGGGCGTGGCACACAGTGCTCTTGTGAATGTGTGTGTGTGTGTGTGTTTTTATCACTGTCACAAACCAGAGTGAGGTCAGGTGGAATGCATTTATTTGAAGATTTTGCATGGCCAAAGAGGTGTGAATGCAGATAAACTATAAGTAGTGTGTGTGTGTGTGTACACAAATGAGTCCTTGTTTCGATTAATTTTGTTTGTGTCAACACTGTTAATTTCTGCATCTTTAATTTGTTATGTTGTTGAAGCAGCCATATGTTCTATGTCAGTAAGACACAATGGTAACATGTTTCCGTGTCATTCTTATATCTTTGCCTGAGTCTTTATTTATTCTCATTGAATTAGACTGTATGAAATTGATTTGGATCCAGATATGCCTGACAATAACACAACAGAACAACATAACATTGGCTCTGCTCTTGTAATAAGATCATATACAATGTGTGTGTGTGTGTGTGTGTGTGTGTGTGTGTGTGTGTGTGTGTGTGTGTGTGTGTGTGTGTGTGTGTATTCTAATGAGGGGCTGTGTCTGTGGCAGGAGGAATGGCGTTGGCCTTGGTTGAAGAGTGAGTCTATTGGGTGTGACAAAGAGTGATGGAGCAGAGTAGAGTGAATAATTCCATGAAAGCCTGATTTCCCAGAGTTCTCCCTGCTTGGGCCCCCACTCCCTCCACCGGCTCAGAGCTGAATAATGAGTCTAGTGAAAGACTGTGTGTTTGTTTGTGAATGTACATGCTTGCGTGCGTGTGTGTCTGTGCGTGCCTGTGTGCGTGTGTATACGGATCAGGCTGTAGGATTTAGCTTTGAGTGATTTGCCATGGTGTATCCTTCCACACTCCAACACACGTTTTGAAGAGTCTCTTCACCACGTAAAAATAAACCCACACTTGCTCTTGTCATCCCCCACTTTGCTCTTCCTCATAAATAAGCCTGGGTCGAACGATATTGAGTTTCAATTGCTTTTGGTTTCTATCTATTAAATATTAATTGACGAGGGCCATTTCGTCAGGCACACACGGTCAAACCCCTCTGGCTGGCGGCTGCTTTAACGGGGGATGAGCGCCGGTGCCGAGATGAGGAGGTGGATGATGCAGGGAGGTGCAGGATGGGCTTCTGGGATACCGGCTCGTCCGACGCTTACCGCCTTCAGGGAGAGCACAGCCTGGCGCGTCAGCATTCTGCCGCACTCTTCTGTACTGCGGTCTGGGGAGAGGTTTACACGCCCAACCCTGGAGAACATGATCTGCTTTCTCATTGGTCTTCATGAGAGTTTTAGGTTTGCACCAGACCTCCTGCTAGCAGGCCTGAGTACTGTACCCCACGGCTTTGTTGATAGTGTCGAAACGGGGAATGACTCAATTAAAAACAAAAGTGGCTCTTGAAATGTTGCTCTCATTTAAAATTTTGAAGTTATCAGGGTTGGTTGCTAAGTCACCGGTGATGTAATAAATGTTGCTCTCAGTAAAGTTTTGAAGTTATCAGGGTCGTTGCTAAGTCACCGGGGAAGAAATAGCTTTATGTTTGTCTCTTTATTTGTTTAACTGGAGGTGCTCAAAAAAACCCTTTAATTAGCACTTTGGTTTCATTGGCAGAGATGCCACCACGGGAGACTCACTGACAGCTGTGAGCATGTGCAGGATCACAGCCAGCACCAGATTCTGCAGGAGACGACCCACCCCCCTACCATGTAGTTAATAAGTTGCAGTTATACAGTGTTAGGCTTTTATATGTAGTTAGGGCTGTCCTTTTTAACAAAAGCTTCCAGCATACACTTATACAAACATGGCCAGTAGTCTCTGTAAGACTGTCACATTGTACACCATTCTACTGCACATTTTTGTGGATCAAGAGCAAATTACATGCAGATCAACAGACGTATGTAAGGACCATTGTCACCACGACGATTGCTGTGATGGAGGTGTGGCTAAGGAAGGGATTTGCAGTGATGTCAGCGGTACATGAGACTGCATGCTGCATGCATGTGTGTATGCTTGTGTGGTTCACCGTGGGCACCAAATGTTCCTTTGATGAAAGGAAGTTAGATATATTCATAGGATATACAATATAAGTGTGTGTAAGCATGCTTGCTGAGAAACATGTCTTGAAGCTGTACTGCTAGTGTGTGTGTGCGTGTGTGTGTGTGTGTGTTAGGGAGTACTGTGCCGTAACTAGAGAGCTGCTGTCGTGCAGGACAGCAGAGGCATGAGGCGTGTTGTGTGTTGGCGTGTTGCGTGTAGCATGTGGCGTGTAGCGTGTTGTGTGTTGGCGTGTAGCGTGTTGTGTGTTGGCGTGTGGCAGGTTGGCGTGTTGCTTGTGGCGTGTTGTGTGTTGGCGTGTTGTGTGTTGGCGTGTGGCAGGTTGGTGTGTTGCGTGTGGCGTGTTGTGTGTTGGCGTGTTGTGTGTTGGCGTGTGGCAGGTTGGCGTGTGGCGTGTTGGCGTGTTGTGTGTTGGCGTGTGGCAGGTTGGCGTGTGGCGTGTTGGCGTGTTGTGTGTTGGCGTGTGGAACACACAGGGGAAGAGGCGGCCTGGTTGGTCACCCGTGTTCTGCTTGTCTGTGGAGATGAACACGCTGCTAACCTTGAGTGAGGAGAACAGGAGCGCTTCATCTGCTCATCCCCCTGCTGATCAGAGGAACGGGCTTCATCTCCTCATTGTGATGAATATTTGATCAAGATTTGGTTCGCCTGCACACCTCTTGTTCTCTCTCGTTCTCTCTCTGTCTTTCTTTGCCTTTTTCCTCTCACTCTTTTCCACTAAATCCAACTCTTCTTCTTCTCTCTCACTTTCTTACTGCTCACTGCACAGTATGTAATCAGCACAAACTTTTATCTTGACATTCACTCTAGAGTCCTCCACAATGGCACTTCTCTCTCTCTCTCTCTCTCTCTCTCTCTCTCTCTCTCTCTCTCTCTCTCTCTCTCTCTCTCTTTACCACTGCTCTGGTCTGCGTCCCTCATTTGGTAACCTCAGCCACAGAGTCTCTGACAGTTTCTGACATGGCCTCTGACAGCGGGGGGGTTGGCAGTGGTGGAGGTGGAATCACGACTGCTTCACTGTGAGGGGTGGGGTGTGATCTGCCCTTCTAATGACGGGCCTAATGAGGTCTGCAGTGCTGACCGTATGGGGCCAAGGGACCCGGTGGGCCACTCAGAGAGAGACCGTGTCATAGCACAGAGGGGCTCCTGGGAGCTTGATGAGGACCAGGAACCTGGCTGGCAACCCAGCGATTCAGTGAAACCTGGAAGAGCTACACAGGCCAGTAATGGAAATGAGACATATTAAACCATCAGACAGAAATGGTCCCAAACTACATACAGGGTCATTTTAAATGATAACATCTAATTACTGGAGTTCATTCTGTGATACTGGATCACACAGCATAGACTGAAAACAGTTCATCATCTTTTTTAGCAGTGAATTTTAGCAAGCAACAAATTCTTTTGCTTGCAGATACTAATTAATGAGTGCTCTATAAAGGAATTTTGAGAATAATCTTCATTTATTCCAGCACCTAAAGGCAGAAAAATACAGGAAAGTGCCAAGGCCTGATGTGATTCTTTGAGGTCCTACAATATTTGCCAGTGGGTTTCTCCTGTGACGCATCAAAAGAAAATGTTCTGCTCAGAGTGAAAGGTTTTCTGCACGGTTCCTCCGCAGAGAGGCCTATAGCTGAGAGATGTCAGCAGCAGTGGCCCTTAAAGCTGAGTTACTCAGTGTGTGTGTGTGTGTCTGTCTGTCCACGAGTGTGGGTTTGTGTGTTGATGAAGCAACTTAGAGACCTGTTTACTCAGCTGACACAAACACACACTGAGATCCATCGCTTTTCCAGCTGAGAGAGAGAGAGAGAGGGAGAGAGAGGTAAACAAACATCCCTCTCTTTTCTCCTCCACAGGGGGAACCTCCTTGCCAAACTGAGCTGAGGTGTTTAGATGGAGCCCAATCACCAAACAGCATTTTACTCAGTGCTGGCGGTCTGCATGCATCAACTCTCACTTTGATGAATAATTCTTCAGAGCTGACATAAGAAACACATACACATGCACAAACACTCACTCACACGCACACACACACACACACACACACACACACACACACACACACAGCAGCTGTTCCTAGCTTCCCTTTTCCACTGTGACTGTTTAAAGCACTGTTGAACATATGGGCAGAGAGACACATTGTACAAAAGAGATTTAGCTGACCCTTCTGCTACTGTCTGTCTCCCCTCCTCACACACACACATATACACACATACACACACACACACAGAGGGAAATACTAACTTCCTTGTATTTCAGGAACATGATCTGGCATTTACCTAAAGTGCCCAGTTAGATCATTACCTTGGTAACTCAGTCAACAACAGCTCACAATTTTCCCTCCAGGAGAGGAGATCTAGTGTTCCTTCTCCTGAGCACACACACTCCTGGATGGGACATTCTAGGCTTCAACAGGAAAAGACAACGAGGAAGAAACTCAAGTTCCAAATCGGTCTATGTGAAATTTTGTGCATTTCACCTCTAATTACATGGATCTGTTTCCCTCTTTGGTGACAAGAGTGAGCTTGTGCTCTGATTGGTTGCGTGACATGAGTTTAAAGTGTTAAAGGAAAGTTACATGTAAATTTTCAGTATAACAAGTTTCAGGTCTGTTTAGCGTGTTGTTGGAGGACGCAAGGATGGGAAAGGATGGCGTCACGTAGCGGCCAAACACTCATACCGACAGGAACTGCACTTTTCCCCAATTACGTGAATAGGCATTTGTTATCCCGATGTACAAACACAAACACTTTAAATGTGCTTACGCCACCTGATGGGGTTCCCATGGTGTTCTTTTCCTTTTTACACTATATGGAAATGATGATAGCTGCTTTGAAAATTGCAGTTTTCTTTGCTGTTGTTTGTTTGTGTGCTTTCTTAAAGGGACTAACTGCAGTGTTTGACGGTACAGAGAGACATGTGTGTCAACAGCTCCACTCAGCCTGGGCCTTGTACCACTCCCTTCACCTCCTCTCTTGTCTCACAGAGCCAGATTGATGACTGCTGCCTGAACGATGCACGGCGTGGCATTTATGGAAAATAGATTAAGAGTAATAGTTGAAATTGAAATCTTTTAACGCCACTCTGGCCCCATTTCCCATAATGCCGATTCCATAATCTTTGCATGGCGATTAATCAGAAGGGGCAGAGACGGTGGAGGCAGCTGTAAAGAGTGATGGATAGGTCAGCAGGGAGTGCTTTAAATGGGCTAACGTTTCACTCCTGTTGCATGACCCTCATTTCTGCATTTAACTCACCATCAGAGGTGATTAGTGGCCCTCGACCGATGGGAGAGTGTGTGTGTGTGTGTGTGTGTGTGTGTGTGTGTGGGGGGGGGGGGGGGTGTGGAGAGAAGTAGAGAGACAAGGAGGGGGAAGAGTGACTGACCGAGAGGTAATTATGAATGAGGGACTGAGTTAGGGTTCAAAGGAAACTATGTGTGTGTGTGTGTGTGTGTGTGTGTGTGTGTGTGTGTGTGTGTGTGTGTGTGTGTGTGTGTGTGTGTGTGTGTATCAACAAAAGGGAAGGAGCAGTAAAGAGGGCAAATGGTCAATGACAGGAGGACAGCCAAGTCTTACAGGGCACAATTCAGGACCAATTTCATTCCAGACTGAAGACAAGAATCTGAAAAACCGACAACAATAATGTCACAGAAGAGAAAATGTAGTCTTATCAGCGCTGGAGAAGAGACAGTGACACGAGCAGAGTGAAAGAACTTTTGTCTGAAGCAGTTACTTCAGACCAATACGAATGCCAATGTCTGTTTGAGAACTGTTTTATACAGAGAGCACATTCCCCAGCCTGTTGAATCAACTGCTTTCTCCTTTCTTACTATTTCATATCATATTCAAATCATTTCTCCAAATGAAAAGCCCTTTCTTCCTGCCACTGACAGGTGTAGAATGGTAGTGGGCGTGGCCTGTTCAGGGGTGGCTAATAACAAGTGTAGAATAGAGCTTGTCTTTATTCATTTGTCTCCACTGATGAACTGATAAATACTCTCTGGCCTCAAGTGTGCTCCATTTGAACATAGACAGGGTTTCTCTTTTTTTCCACCTTTTTAGCATACTGACTCATTTCTTTGGGACAATTGTACGCTTCTCTGAATCCAGCAGTGCAGGAGCTCGGGCCCTAAGCAGGAAAAGGCACGTGAGACAGAAAGGACAAAAGTCTCACTCATTCGGGCTTTCTCACAATGGCCTTCGGTTTCTCCATCGCTGAGCATAATTAAGACTCTCAGACTAACTCGCGTTGTTGTGCTGGTTGTATTCCAAAATTTGGAGGCCAGCAGTCACTAATTGTGTGTGCGTGTTTCATGTAGGAGGATGAGAGAAAAAAACAAGAAATGGTCTGAGATGATGGCTAAGGGAGAGAGTTCTGTCAGCGTGTGGAGGACTTTGGAGACCTAAGTCTCAAAGAAAAGGGTGTCTGCCTGCACTCACAACCGTGTGTGTGAGACTGCGTGTGTTTATTTATGCATTGCATGAATGTGTCTTTGTGCAAAAGCACATCAGCCCATACACCCTGCTCTACTGCCCAAACCCTCTAATCATCTAGAATTTACTATACATTTATACCAAGTCTAATGAAAAAAGGACAGATACTCTTTACCTGAATGAACAGCTTTTGACCTCTGTGTGTTTATGTCCTGCTTCAATACAGGCATCAGAATGCAATGAAGCACAATGAAGAATGAGTTTGGCACCTAATTTCACGCTTACACTGGCTGGACTTAACTGGCACCAGCAATCTGTCGTCACCCAGAACGACCGGGATGCCGGGGGTTCTGCACGATGAACAGTGAGGCCGTGACTTCACCCACCGTCCCCTCACACTTCCAAACCCGATTTGAAGATGTTGGGATTCCTGCAGACGAGAACACTGAAGTTGGACTGTAGTCATGCGAGGAAGCTCTTGAATTCTTGACCTGTATCTTTTCCACATTGCCAGACTAAGAGACATTGCATGTTCAGATGCAATAAGTATCACACGGAGAAAGAATTATCCAGACTTTCATCACATGCTTGTATGCACTGCTTACAGGATCCTTCCTGCTTGTACAACCTTCTGGCCATATCCTGACATCAGAGCTAGATGAAGGAAACACGACCTGGGAGAAGAGGAGCACCTAACACATCGATGAAGGCAGGACTACTAAACGATAATGGCAGGATTACTAAACAACTGTAGCTGCTGACAGGTGAGATGAGAATAATTGGAAAATTCTGCTGTTTTGGCCTGGAACAAAGGGAGAAGTCAGAGTGACGGAGTGACACAGGAGTAGCTGGGCTCCTTCACTAACTTTTTCATTTACTTTTATCGGTTGTTTAGCTTAGAGGAGTGTTTGAGTTCAGTTACTTTTTTGGGTCAAGCCCTTGTTGCCTGTCACATGCTCTTCTCTCCCAGCTCAATCTGCTGCAGTCTGGGTGTGATTTTATTCTCATATTCTCCACATTTATGTGTTTGGTCTTTGTGCATATTTCTGTTCTGTGCTTTTGAGCCAATCTTTTTTCTCCACCGTTCCTCACCTCTCCACACTGGTTGATTAACCTTTGTGGTGTTCCTTAACAGCACAAGCAAGTTGAGTTAACACGGTGACTTCAACATGAATTAGTGCCGCCCTGTTTGGAAATACCCGGGTTTGCAGCCTATATTTCAGTACATAGAGTCCAGGGAGAGGGGCAACACCTGAGAGAGCCACTCTCTAGCTCCGATTTATAGCCACACACACACACACACACACACACACACACACACACACACACACACACACTTTTGGTCTTGAGATGGTCTTATACTGGTAGTGAGCAGAGGCATCATAACAGTGCACCCCACAGGTTATTACCAGGAGGAAAGAGCAATATCCTTTTGGTTTATGAAGCATCAGTGATAGATTACACATGGAGTTTCTTTCTGCCTTTAAATAAAACACTTTAAAATACTTTTTATTTATTTGCGTGTCATTCCTGTTAACGAGCTAGATCTTAAAACCTAATTACGTTTGTGGAATATATTTAATAGACTATATGTCAATATGCTAGAAGGAAATCCCTGTGGAAAATATGTGTAACTCTCATAATCAATACGTTTTAGTAAGACTGCATTTTTATGTAGACTACATTAATTATTCAGTTAGACCTGGCGTATGGCACGATTTACAATACTGTTTAGTAACATGTTAAGTGACGTTTATACGAAATAAGCATTCGCACTTCTAAAAAGCACCAGTAAACACTGGGTTGTACATTCCTAAGGGAATTTGACTTAACAAAGGGTCTAGGTTTGTTCTAGCCCTACTTTTCATTTGACCTGCGTTTCACGTAGGCAACGTTTGATCAGGGCGATGTGAGCGCCATCTACTGGTTTTATTTAACATACAATAGCAGTGATTATTCATTCAGGTTTTTCTAAATTTATTCAGTATACCGTTATGGCATATTCAGTACTGTGAACATGTTTATTTCGTATTCTCGGCTAGTAATTTTAGACTATACATAAATCGATATTTCCTTCAAAGGGAAAGGTAAAGTGTGTTTATTGCTGATGCCAGTAGATGGCGCCCTTTCTCTGTTGAAAGCGCCCTAATGGACATTCCTACGCTTTGACGTCTAACGCTTAACAGAAGAGGAAGCGGATCGATAGTAATCGTATGACAAACGTCATTACGTGTAACTCACCATTATGGTAGGAAGCCTCAGTTAGTGCTGCTGCAAATCTTATGTAAGTGGGAACTTCATATAAATAAGTAGGCTATTATGGCTGTGCATTACAAGCTCCATTAAAGAAAAAAACCCAGCTACATATAAAATGACATTTAGTCTACACATAAAATTGGCTAGTATTTGGATTTATATAGTTTGTAATGATTTGTACAGACTGGTTTGTACAATACAGTACCACTGAATTGTGGAAGTGTTTTCTGTATGTCTGTCGCGTTACCTGAATCTAGCTACTGTGTCTATTTGTAGTATGTTGAAAGGTAAAACTTTGATTAGTGGGTAGTGGGTAAATAGTAATAGTTTTAATAAAAAATGGATTTCATTGGTCGTCTTGTGTCGATCAATGAAGCCATGTTACCAGTCACAGTATGGTCGATTTTTCAAAGTACTGGGAGTTAAATGTTTTGTGTGTGTGTGTGTGTGTGTGTGTGTGTGTGTGTGTGTGTGTGTGTGTGTGTGTGTGTGTGTGTGTGTGTGTGTGTGTGGGTGTGTGTGTAGGCAGGGAATGTTCTGTGATTTTCAATTAATCCTCCAATAAATGGTATGTATTGATATTCCATATTATACATTTAGTCTCTGATAGAACCTTGCTTTATAGCCTATAGGATAATAACAACTAGATCATATTGATCCTGAAAAACTGATACAAATTAAATGAATTGTCAGCCTTTCCTCATGTTTCAGCTCTGTGCTACTGACTACAGTGTGTTGGACCTGCACCTTCACGTCTCCCATTCCTCACACACACCAATCAGTAGCAGAACTGAAATAAACATAAAGTGGATTTTTTTAAAGCATTAATGTTACCATCAAAGAACATCTATCTTACTGGGCTGGATACATTTTGAAGTCAATTACAGAGAAGTCACGAAGAAAGGCACATAAAATATGCTAAGATGAAAAATTAATATTGTCTGTACTTGAGTCTGCAGGCCTGTTTGGGAATGGGACGCGGGACTTGGATCGTAAGTCAGCTAGGTGGTAGCCATGGAGATGCACATTACACTGGCATTAGCATAAATGGATCATCGATTTCCTCTGATGTTCACCTTCACTTCACTGTCCTGCAGAATTGGCTAGAATGGAGCTGAAAAGCCAAAGTTTGTGTGTGTGTGTGTGTGTGTGTGTGTGTGTGTGTGTGTGTGTGTGTGTGTGTGTGTGTGTATGTGTGTGTGTGTATCTGAGAGTGTATTCTTAGGAAACCATGATGAAGATGTGACCTTTCAGTGTGATCTCTGCATGACCCCTTGCTACCTCTCTTTCTGGCCCACACTCACATACATGCACACACACACACACATACACACACACGAGCGCCATCGTGTAATCTATGATATTACATGAGATAATGTAACAGAGTATACGCTCCTTTAAGGTTTTGACCACTTAGGACCTTGTGAATGTAGGTCTGCTAAAAGCATGGGACACAGTGTCCTTGCTCCATTTCACCAAGGACGGGGGGGGGGGGGGACATGAAGAGTCGGACCAAAGAGGAAGAGCAATCAGTAAATAACAATCACTCCAGGGGCCGTGTCTGGGGTGCCTGCTCATCTGGCCCCAAGTCAATTTAATTTAAATGTAAATTTCAGGAATGCGTGGCGTTAAAAGGCTTATATTAGCAAAAAGGAGAAAGTTAATGAATGTATTTCAATCTCTGTAACTGTACTGCCTTCCTCATTTACCTTCTAGAATATATTGGCCGGGCTGTTACCAGTTAGGGCTGGAGTAATATACATATATTCCTTAACAACCCCTCACCCAACACTTAGATCTGTCCTTTCAATCTCCTATCCAATTTCTCATGTCTTGCTGTATCACATGCATATTTAGAGGTGGATGGGAGAAAGCTGAGTTATGGTGACTGACAAATCTACTTGCAGGGTTTAGATGATGCTTCCCTTGCTATTTGGATAACATCTTAATATACCACGAAGGGAATGACGAAGAGAGGGAGAGAGAGAGAGAGAATGGGGGAGGGAGAGATGGAGAGGGGAGTGGAAAGGAGAGAGCATAGCCTTATGGGTAGTCAGGTTGGTTAGCATTCTGTCTGCATACATGTGAATTGCAGAGGAGGACTCATTTAAGAGCACCTTCCATACAGACTGCCAGCAGCAGAGAGAAACGGTTCTGCTCCAGTACCTTACGTACACACATGGGCGTGGTATTGAGGGGAAAGTGGACCTGACTACCCAGGGCCCGAGTAGGGAGAGGGGCCCATTTTACTCATGTGCCTCGTTTACTGGCATTTATAGGGGCCCACTGACATTGAGAGTGTACAGGGCCCAGAATTTGCTGCAACAATCCTGCAACAGAAATTTACTGTTATTCATCTGTAGCATGCACTGGGCCCTGTAGTGTAATTTACAGGTGTGCTGCAATATTGTGGGTGCTCAGCAGATTGCTGAGGACTGAACTCCCTAACCTTATGTAAAATCTACAGAAATTAGTTGAGATTTTAGGCAACGATGTCCAATCACGGTTTAGTCAAATCAAGACTAGCTTATGTACAACTGAAGTACGGAAAAACAGAAAGCGTTGATCATTTTTAAGTATTTGCATCAGAGCATCAGGTGCCTTAACAAGCATGGCTGAAGAATTAGTGAGGAATGTGTTGTGGAAGAGCTGGGGGACCGGGGCCTTGGTCAGGGCCCTTGGTCAGGGGCCTTGGTCAGGGGCCTTGGTCAGGGGTTTTACTGTGCTGCCAGCAGAAAACTGCTTGGCTTGAGCTCCCTGCCAATTACCAACGCTGAAATAATGACCTGCAGGGCTCGGCTGTCTTGGGACGGATATGCTGACGTGCTGATTTTTCATTCAACTTGAGTAAATCCCAGTCTCTTCCACCATGGAGGAAAGCAATAAAAGTAGCTGTTTCACACTGATTTAGGATCACCTTTCCCTAATCTGAATCATTAACCTCTATACTGTGCTGTGTGCATAGAAATTGATGTCACATCTGTAAAAAAAATTTGCCAATGCATGCTAATATGCTACATTCCAAGAGCCTTTTTCTGGACAGTGGGTGAAGCACATAACGCTCAGGACATGTTCAGAAAGCTTTTTCCCTCCAGAGTTGCTTTGAATTCTACTGCTGAATCCGTTATCTTCTCTAAACTCTTGCATTTGTGATGCAATAAGGTGATATAATTAATTTGTTATTCAGGTACTAATTCCACCCACTCCCTTTCATGCATCCATCTCTTGTTCCCAGCTCTGTGTAGCTGAAATCTGAACCCACTAGAAAACACCTAAAGAAGATTAAACATCAGCATCCTGCCCAGTGTTACAAACTAAGGCTGACTGTGTACACAGTGTACTACATCAGGTGATCAGGGCCTGGATTTATCACGCAGCTACACAGACAAAATGGTGCTGGACTTTGAACATTTCATGTGCAGTTGTTCAGTATCTCTGAGCACCTTCACTCAGCCGCCGTGAGCAGGGGTGGTTCTCTTTTCCACACACATTGATTTTTATTTTATCCTGTTTTAATGTTTTAATAATTGTTTATTAATGCTAATATTTTTACCTCCAGTGCATAGTGACTAAGGTTTGCTGTGGGGAAAAAGGGGTGACATGGTTTCATGTTGTTGAAACTGACTGGTACGCATAACGCACTGTACTTATGTATTTCACTATGTAACATGGGACTAGGGAAATAACTCTGTAGGCTAACATGGGGCTCTGAGAAGAATTGAATAACATGACTCTTGGAGGAACTGAGTAACATAAGCCTCATGGAATAACTATAATTTGGCTCTGGGAAGAACTGTGTAACACTGGGTTTTGGGAAGAATGTGTTTTTAAACTGATCCACCATACTAAATCTTAATATTAACTAAGTAAGAAAAACTACCGAGATGATCTAATAATTTGCTGCACTGGGCTGGTGATTGAGAAAAGGCTCCGGGACAGGTTGGCAAAGAGTGAAATAAGTAATTTGATTTAAACTAAACTAGTAAAGTCTTGTTTTTGTTGGGCTATTCTATCAGTCTGTGATAGACAAATACTTGTTACTGATGATTAACGTAATGCCATTTTTGATTTGCTAAATGGAAAATAAAAATCACATGTCCTTCTGATCATGGAATCCTTTTCTAAGAAACCGCATGCAGAAATAACACTTCAGTAGCCTAATAAAGTGTCTTCAGGCAGTAAACACCCCAAAGCAACTACAGAGGTTTTGGCTTAACTGTTTAATGGTCCATTTATCAAATATGCCTGTGTTAATAGACAAAAAGCTCTAACCTAGTGATTAAAATCTGGTACTTAAATGATGAGTATAACTGGTTGGCCACCTTGTCATCACAACTGACTCCTAAAAAAATTCAGTGAAAATCTGTAGGTCCTGGATTTTGAGTACTGAGTTTTCAATAGCACAGATCTAACGTTCTATATTGTATCATGCTCTTTCTTCATCTCAAAGATCGGGCTAAGCTTCTGCTATTTATCCTACATTACATTTGCAGGGTTTCTACTTTTCCCTCTCAACTCTTCTCACTATAATTCGGACCGCTCATAGTTCGGCTCTTCTCGTCTGATTCCGTTCACTTTCACTTTCCCCTCCCCCGTGGTTCGATGCGCTCGTCGCTCGACTCCGTGCAGGCTTCAGTGCGGGCGAGAGCGCTGGTAAACATGGCGTCGGACGGGATGATTTTAACGAACCACGACCACCAAATTCGAGTGGGAATACTAACAGGTAAACGCGGGAGGGTCCAGAATCGGTATATTTGACGGCGGTTTGTCTTGCTTGTTGTTTTTCAGTGGATGTCTTTGTTGTTATCCGTGTTTACGGAGGTAATGTGGGCAGGTTTGCTCGCCCGTCTCAGCCAGCGGTGCCCGTCTATGTTCGCGGGCGACGGAGGTGTAAATGTGTGTGTGTGTGTGCGTGTGTTTCCACCCGGTGTGTGTGCGGCACTTTCGTTCGGAACCAACGGGGACGTGTGTGAGTCTTTATGGTTCGTCATGCGTCCGTCATGCAGCAAAACCCAGTGTCAAGAAAACAGTTAGTGTGATGAATTATTCATGTCTTGTACACCCAGCTGGCGTTATAGCGCTACACACTCAGATATTCCGGTTCCGTCCGACTGGGTCGAACCCACCGGTACGTGTGTACGTGTGTGTTGGGGCTGTCGTTAGTATAACACCTGCGGCTGGTCACGGGCTGGGTTTGTGCACTGCTTCAGTGTTAATGACAGTTCGGTTCGGATGTGTGTGAATGCAGCACGGTGTCGGTTCTGCCGTTCAGTCCGGTGTTTCACCGTCGCGTCGTTCACTCCAGGTTTGGTGTGTCACGTAGTCCGCGCGCCTTGATGAAGACCCGGGTCGGCACGAGCGAGGCGGATATTTAAGGGAATTGGCTACATCCAGCGCACCTGGCTGTGGGAATCACCGTCTATGAGCGCGCGCGCGCGCGCGCACGGGGACACTCTCGCGCACACACGCGCGCACATACACAAACATGGCGCGGCCGCGCGCTTACTAATGCGTGCCCTCTTCTCCAGTCACAGGCGTGAACCGCGAGGTTGCTGTTCAGCGTCGTGGTACTGAAACGCGTGCGGAGTTGACCCTTTACGTTTGAGTAGAACACAACGGCGCGCGTTGAAAAGGTGGAAGGGATTTTCCCGAGGACATAGTGGGAACACACACACACACACACACACACACTCTCTCTCTCTCTCTTTCTCTCTCTCTCTCTTTCTCTCTCTCTCTCTCTCTCTCTCTCTCACAGCTGTAGCCCATTATTAGTCACAGAAACGCTTGGCCTCCTGTCTGTGGGATCGGTTAACATGGTTCTTTCACTGTCTTCTGGCATATCGAGGAAGCAGATGTTTATTGATGTGTGAGACTGCAAACAATAGAGTGTAGATCCCTGAAACGGGAGCAATCCTGATAGTGTGGCTGTATTGCTGAATTCATCTGCCTATTTGTATACATGGATACATTCTGGGGTATTATTTATTTTACTTTTGTTTAAAGAATATTGTAAATGTGCCGTGTTAAGTCATTAGTTTTGTGGTTACTGTATATTGTTTGAACAGTATACCAAATGATGTGTGCGACTCATATAATGTTGTTTTCCACACCGTCAGCAGGTGCCATCCGTAAGACATTCATGGCCAGAATTAGATCTTTTGGCTATTAGTAGTCCTTCATTCTAAGAATAGTAAATCCAAGGTGGAGTTATACACTCTGTAAAAATGTCAGTGACAAACTCAGACGGATGGTTTTGGCAACAGTAAGCAGCACACGGCATTTGATTGGTGCTCAGATTGGTGCTTGATTTACCAAAAGTTTAATGTCAAGCTGAAGGGACATTTGCTAACTGGGGGGGGGGCCTCTTGTTTTATAATAAAGCAAAACTTCTGAAAATGTAATACCTGTTATCTTGAGTTAAATATGGATGCTGTTTCAGCTGAGGCCTACAATCTACTTCATGGGATTGTTTGTTTTTTATCATGATTGCTTATGATAGTTTTGCTAGATCCCTTGAATCCCTGCATCTGTCAAACAACAGAGTATCATATCCATAGGCTGTGCATGAGGTTTTAGCACAGTGGTTTAGAATCTCTGTCACATGGGGCTTTAATGCTGAACCATTATAAGTCACCCATAATCCTCTTCACAGGCTCCATAGTTGAGACCTGACGTGGGGTCAGCATGTTACCTGAAAGAAGGACTCACTGTAGCACTTTGTGTATCTTTCCGTTTTCCTTTATTATACAGAGAATAAGATGGTATCTGTCCAATACCCCAGGCCTGCTTTATTCAGTTATTGCTTTAATGCAGTAGACATTTTGGATTGCGCCACCATGTGGCAGGGAGGATAGCTGTGGTGCAGTAAAGTGTACAAGAGAAACTCTTTATAAACACAGCTTGGCTTCAGGCTGTATAGGAGAGCACCAGTGTGAGGGAGTAGACTACAGCCTTAATGAATTATTATTCATTCAGTCTTGTTTGCTCATATCCTGAGGAGTTAATGTGTAAACTATGACTGCAAAATATATTATTGGTAAACATTATTGCAGTATTACCCTTGAATTGGCCCATATCCTGTAGCACTAGTCCGAGCTGTCAGAAGCAGGCGTTTCTGTGTGGTGGAGGTTTATGTCATCCTTTGCATGGATTTATTACGCTGAGCTGCTATATTTAGTAACTGTTGGCGAGACATGGTAACATCTGTGTATGTTACGGTCTTTATCCACCTAGTACAAATCCACTCATGGTCTCCTCTTTCAGGCACGTTAATTCTCTCACTCCTTAATAGGAGTGTGATATGTATGTAGCAGGAGATCAAACTATTGTCCAGCACAAAAAATAGCAGCTGGTATTCCCTGTCTTCCCTATCAGAAGTTCAGCAGAGCAGAGAGAAACATTGACAGGGCTCATATACCAGGACCTGGGTGTTGGGAGGACCCTGTTGCTGAAACACATGGATCACTTCCAAGGTCCAATCTTGTCTGAAAGTCCACAGTTGCCTCTAATAAGTGATTAGATTTTTTTCAGATCTCTGATTCTTGGTGAGTCAGTGATGTGGCACCAAGCATATGGATATAGCGTTTATTATATCCTCACTCAACTCCATCGATTACAGCCATAGTATCTTGCAACAAGGGCTACTGCTGACGTGTCTGTACCTTCTTACACCTTCTCATGGCGCGAGGAAGATCAACACACCACGTGACCTTATCATCCTCATGTTGGAGTGAAACATAATGAAACTATGTAGAGGATGAACGTTAGAAAGCAGAACAAATTTGAATCCATACTGTGTCATGTGGTGATTATTGAGCAGATGTGGTGACATGAGACAGGCAGAGGAAGGTTCTGGATTATTTGGGATCGTTGGGGTTTGGGATTGACACACTTAATGAAGAGACAGAAACTCCAGCTGTGGCATGTGTATCTACCCACCTGACGGGCACTAACTCACAGGGCACACTGCAACTCCAGTTACACAGGTAGCATGGACAGCCCCACCCACTGCCAGGGTCTCCGTACTTCTGTTGAATTGCATGCACTTGGTGTGATTGTGGCTTTACCATAGCATTGTTGTATGAATATGCAAAATATAAATTCCATCTGTACTAATTCTGCATGTGATGCATGCATGCAATCATCCTTCTGCTTGAACTCTCTTGTTTTCTGTATGTAGGCCTATTTAGGCCTGAATGTTGATCACAGAGCATGGCAGTGAAAGATCGTAGTAGACTCTCATTATTGAGTGGCATCCCTGCGTGTTCTCTGTAACGTGCCAACTGCAGATGTGATCCACAGGGACCGTGTACGAGTTCAACACGGCTGTAAACTCCTTTGACAGTCCTCAGAAATCAATGTAACTTTTTTGTTTGGTCTCACATTGAAGACTGTTTAAGGTTGCTTCTCTTCCATGGGGAGGAGGGGGCGGGGTGTGGATTGGATTTCCACCCAGATGTGGGAGAGGCGGAATTGCATAGTCATGCTAAGGCCACTGCTGGCTGCTGGTATGTGGGGCTCTCAGCAGGCTGATGGAGTTCCTCCTGCAAGTATCTGTCTTTGAAGCTACATTCTGCTTTATAGTGCAGAGGCTGAAACTGGGTGAAACCGATGACTCACAGTAGTCACCTTGATAGCGGCTCCCTCTCCAAGTGGTAACTAAATGGTAGCCTAGTCTAGACCTACACACACTTTTTTTTTACACACACTGCAACTGTTTGCTGCAGGATCCCAGTTTCAACTGAGGGCTTTTTACATTTTAGCTCCATTTTAACATCAAATAATTCCTGATAGAGACCCACATGGGAGCACTGGGTGCCTCTCTCCATCACACTAGAAGATTCACTCTTAAATGTGGAAGAGTTCATAGGGGCATCAGAATTGTGACCATAGCCTGCTCAGATTGTTTGGAGAGCACCATGGACATGGTAGTGGGGGGAAAAGTGGATCTGACTACCCAGGGCCCGAGTAGGGAGAGGGGCCCATTTTGCTCATGTGCCTCGTTTACTGGCATTTATAGAGGCCCACTGACATTGAGAGTGTACAGGGCCCAGAATTTGCTGCAACGATCCTGGAGAGCACTCGAGAGCTGTGGTCTAGGAGGTCTTTTATACCACAACATCACGTCTCAGTGCTCTCCACTTGCTGTGAGTGTTTGAGAAGAGTTCTATGTGTGTGTTTGAGAAGAGTTCTATGTGTGTGTTTGAGAAGAGTTCTATGTGTGTGTTTGAGAAGAGTTGTACAATGCATCCACAAAAGGTGTTTTATGACATCCTAATGTGTGAATTTCAATGATGAAAAATGAATTTGGCACACTTGGGACAGTCCAGGGCCGGGGCCACACTTTTTTTAATTTTGTACTAGATGCTTCTAATTTCAATTAGTACCTTTCAGATACCCACTACTAACAGCTAATAATCCATCATTCAAGAATCAAGAATAATTCTTGAAAAAACCAAAACAAGAAAAAAAAAATGTTCTAATCACACACTTCTGTTTTATGGGTTCATGTTGAACAGGACAAGCTGCTTCTTCTGGGCGTGCGTTTTCTTCGCTTGCTTGGGCAAGTAGCAGCTAGTCTGATGGTTACGAGTAGACCTGGTGCCTCCCAGAGTCTCCTATGTTGACTTCAGCTACTGTGGAGCAGCTACAGTACATGATTAATGGGTTTATGTGGGGAGACATGCATGTCTTTAGCATGCAACTTTGTGCTTAGACAACCTAAAGTGTAACCGAACCCTTCTGACTTCTCCCTGGACCAGTCTCGTTAGTCTGGGACAGCAGGAGACACTAAAGTCCCTAGTAAGAAATGTATTGATTATTGATGATGTGGGATAGTATATAGATACCATTGCTGATGCATATCAATATTTTGTTAAATGATATGGCACTGTTATTAATCCTATTAGTGTGATTAATGCTGTTAACAGCTTACAGAATTTTGTTAACACAGTTAGCTGGAAATTTAATTATTCCCATCCTCACTGCTGGAACTGGATTTATGTGCAGAGAAATGGTAAAGCCATTTTTACATTAGTGTTTAGTGTTTCATTTTTCGTTCTCCAGTCAAGTAGATCGTAATAGGTTTTCTTGATAAGTATCTTCCTTTTACTACAGAGGATCTTGTCCACACATTTTCTTGTATAGTGTAGAGTTATTTAGAGTTGTATGGTTTTAACTCTGTTTGGACTTTTGTCAAATTGTAGCCCTCTTTTGATTGCTTATGTGCACATGGCATCCAGCAGGACAGGCACACCTACTGAGACACACACACACACACACACACACACCTAATCACCTGAGCCTGGGCCTCATGTTCTCTTGTGAGTTGAGGCCCTCAGGTTCTCTCGTCCAGTGCCGTATGTTCCTCTGTGACGGTTTTTCAGAGGATGGAGCTGTAGTGTAGCCTGCTCTCTCCCACCAGAGTTGAGAGTTGTGTGTGTGTGTGTGTGTGTGTGTGTGTGTGTGTGTGTGTGTGTGTGTGTGTGTGTGTGTGTGTGTGTGTGTGTGTGTGTGTGTGTGTGTGTGTGTGTGTGTGGTTCGTTGCCTGTCTCATGGAGAATTAAAACCATCCTCAGCTGCTCTCAGAGCTCACTCCCTGCTACTGTATTATGATGATGATGATTTTGTGGTGATTTTTAGGTGAAATGTCAGTTCTTGATGTTTACAGTGACCACAGTCTTTAAACCCATGAGTTTGGGTTTAAATTGCCAGTTATGAGCAACGCACTACACTTCAAACAATTGATAACACTTGTATGTCTGAATTAACACCTGTAATCTTCATTTGAGTCCAAATGAACTCACCGCTCTTCCTAAAAATGGCCTTGACCAGCCCTGGATAAACGAGAGATTTGTCCTGCCTTCCTGACGCCTGCTTAAACTGAGGCATGAATGAATGAATGAATGAATGAATGAATGAATGAATGAATGTTTAATTTATATAGCCTTTCAAGATACCCAAGGTCGCTTTACAATTTTAACACAGGTACGAGTCTTACACAACCAATCACACACCGGTGAGAAACGGCAGCCAATTACGCACAGCGTACTCTCTACCGGGATCCACAGCCCCCTGGGGGACTGAATGGGGTGCAGGAAGGGGAGAGAGGACAGACCCTAGTGACAGAGCACCATCCACCACTGGACATACAAGCACACACACGTTCATGCACAGACACGCAGACAACTGCTTTTATTGAACAGAGAAACACAGACACACACTCAGGGAGAATTTGTCAGGGACTGCCAATTTACCTAACCTCCATGTTTTTGGATTGCAGATACAGGGAGAACATGGAAACTCCACTCAGATAGGGACTTGAACCCAAGACCCCAGTGCTGAGAGTCAAACACTGTCAGACAGTCATGGTTGTGCTAGGTTCACCACGGCTTCAAGGGATGCAAACGTCTATACGTCTATAACGTATAAAACCATATTCACACAGTAAAGCAACCTGAGGCTTGACCTAGGCGCTGTATACGTTCAGTGATGTAATCTTGTTACTCTTATAGCCATTCATGACTTCTGACAGTCAGAGGTTCCCTAAGCAGCGTTGCGTGTAATTTTGTCAGTGTTTTGGTGTTCTCTGACCTTATCCATGGAGATAAGAGTGTTTGCTCTGTATGTGTTTACACAGCAGTCACACAGAGCATCAGAAATGACCTCCAACAAGCTCCTAAAGAATAAAACCTAAAGTTTACTTCAAAGAAGAATGGAGGCAAATGTCCATAATTATATCTTTTTTGAGGGAACGATTGATTGCTTTAATTGTAAGGAATCTCACCCCTCTTCAGTGTACAGACGTCTTAGGAGCACACTGCTGTTGTACTCTCTCTCTGTGTGTGTGTGTGTGTGTGTGTGTGTGTGTGTGTGTGTGTACATTTATTCCAGCTTGCGGGTGAGGGATTGCCTTACTGCCTGTCCAATCTCCACAGCACGGCCACATCGCATTCTTATTATTTTCCATTTTAATTGCTGTAAAGAGTGCGTCACTACATTTAGTGCCAGCATCTTGAGCCGTTTGTTATGCCGTTTTATTTCAGCGTCTTAAATCAGAGAAATACATACACACCCACACCCACCCACCCACACTCCCACAAACACTGTTTTATCAGACTCAAGCATATTGTGGTTATAGGAGGATGTGTCTTTTCTATCCCAAAGGGAAAAGTCATGGTTTTATAGTAAAAGACTACGTACTACTACTACAGTGTGTGCTCTGATATCAGCCATGGCCCCTGGTATAAGTCACTGGACAAGTGTTGCTGTGGGTTTACTCTGTCCTTCTGGTCATACCCAGCTATGAAAACGTATCGGAGGAGTGTGTGATCTGAGCCAACTCTTAGATGGCGCTTTGTGTCAGATGAAACCGGCCCTCATAAAGGAGTGAGCATTTAGCGCAGGAGTGGTCCTGCAGGTGAACACCAGCCCGAGTAGTGACGCTTCCTCCTCCACGTCACACTCGTCTGCGTGTCCGCCAGCTGTCAGCTTCAGTCCGGATGAATAATTGAAGTCCAGCCTTATCCGGACGCGTGCCGACTGCAGCGTCTTAGATAATGTAACACGGGCATTAATCACGGGCAGGCAGCTGGTGCCAGGGCTCGCGGGCCGGGCTGCAGGTTCCAGCTCCCCACCCCCCACCACCCGGTCTCCGCCTGCTGCAACTACAGGGCTGCCCACGTGGACCTGCGGGTCAGTGACCGTTAGAGCGTCTGCTAGAAGGCTCGTGGCTAGCGTGTGTGTCACTCCCTCCACAGTGGATGTGCACGTGTGTGTGCATACAGATAGGAGCCTGCCCTCTGGGGCTGTGTGTGTGTGTGTGTGTGTGTGTGTGTGTGTGGGGGGGGGGGGGGGGGGTAGGCTCTGAGGGGCGGCAGCTGCACTGACGGAGGCCGTCACTTGGCTCCACCCTGTTTCCATTTCTCGCTGCTCCATTTACCTCCTTCTTTTAAAACTACATGGTTGGATCAGCTGACAAGATTTCCCACAGGACACTGTATTAATCCCATCGTGAAAGTGATGGACGTATGACAGTTGCTAAATGCAGTTTGGAGTGTTTGTGTGTGCGTGTGTGTGCGTGTGCATGTGTGTGTGTGCGTGAGCGTATTGTAAACTGACAGGATTGGTACATTTTTTTGCATTACTGAGGTTAAGGTCGGCATTAGGTTTAGGGATGAATTTAGTTTTTTACATTAATTTAGTTTATTACATTAAATCTAGTTAAATATGGCCACCTCCACATCCTGAGATAAAGATATATAACCACAAGATATAAACCGTGTGTGTGTGTGTGTGTGTGTGTGTGTGTGTGTGTGTGTGTGTGTGTGTGTGTGTGTGTGTGTGTCATTGGATTGTAAGAAGAAGCTTCCAGCAGCACCCCAGTTGTCTACACCTCCATCTGGTTATGTTTAGATCTTAGGGACCCTGTCATATTCTTATACCCACACAAGCAAACGCACGCACGCTACATATTGTTCACAGATACGGTCATTCACTGATATACACTTTACACATTGATCAACCTTGTACAGGAGAGGCCCTCTTATAGAATCACCGTTAGTACGTAGAGCTGCTAGCAGACCACTCTTCCCTTTATATGTCAAACCTGAACGTATGATCCCACAACAGTGAGGTGTATGTTCTTCAGATGTTCCTCTACCAGACAGACATCTAATCTTCAGGACTAACGCCGCCATTTAGAGTCCACATTAGTTCACCTTATAGGTCTTTTCAGGCGTTTTTTTTAGCTTTCTAATTCTGTATTATGAAAAATTACAAGAATGTAGACCTTTATTATTGCACATATACACACATTTAAGTGAATTTCACTGTTTTGGCCATAAAAGTCCAGGCCAAGTGGAGTGTTGAGAGGAGACCACATGTGACTCCCAGAAGCCAGACGCTCGTTACAGCCTCATGTTCCAGTCAGACTCCACAGCTGAAGGACAGTCCTGCACAACCCCTTAACCTACCGGGATGATAGTCTTTCACTTTTTAGTGTATTTTTATTTTATACCTTCAAATCATATTTACAAAGTGAACATAGGATGCTGATGATCTCAGTCGAACTAAAGATGTGTGACGGGTTCTGCTAGGATGGCGAGATTAGAGCGGCCATAACTTGAGCGGGAGGTTTTTGTGGGAGCATGTCCCTCCCTGTGTCCACTGCAGCTGCCCGCTGCCTGATGTCACAAAGTGGTCACACACATTGGTCAGTTTCTGTAAATTCAGTGAAGTAATTTCTTTCTTGGTTTAAATAAACGTTGGCCACACCTGGTATCAGTAGCCCTGCTGTAATGGCTTTTCAATGATGCTGGTGCAGTCTCGCTCCCAGGGAGTAGGCGGGGCTCCAGTGTGTGCCTAAACGGACACGCCCACCACCACAGGCCCCTGCCCAGGCTGGCACACCTTGGAAAAACACACACACAAGTTCACTGGTGCCACAGAAGTCACAGGTGTTGGCAGCTTTATCTTAATTGTGTGTGTGTGTGTGTGTGTGTGTGTGTGTGTTTCTGTCTCCCTCTTCCCTCCCTTTTGTCTGTTCTGCATAGTTGGTCTTCTGGAGGATCATGATGGAGGACTAACAGACAAGCATAATAGAGAATTATCAGGCAATCTTTGTAGAGGATTATGATCCTATAGTTATATCAGACATTTGGTGCTTATAAAGATTGGGTAATAAACATTTTAGGATTTCATGCCATCAGCTAGTTTTGTTGAAAATAAGAACTTGTTAAGTACTAATCAGTTGAAACAAACTCAACCCACTGAGGGACTGCTGTAGGCACCTGTAACCTTTCCCTTTGGTATTTGGTAAAGCAGAACTCTTGCTTTTTGAAAGTTTTTCCTTTTTTATTTAACAAAAAAACATACAGAATGGATATGCAGTTCTGGTCTGTGCAGTCAGTAACTGACCAAAGGCCTCGATTAATACGTTCAGTAGTATCTCCATTAAATCACAATGAACATGCTCTTCAGTAGTATCTCCACTAAACCACAATGAACGTGCTGTTCAGTAGTATCCCTGAATCACAATGAACGTGATGTTCAGTAGTATCCCGACTGAATCACAATGAACGTGCTATTCAGTACTATACCCCCTGAATCACAATGAACGTGCTGTTCAGTGGTATCCCCCACTGAATTACAACGAACGTGCTGTTCAGTGGTATCCCCCACTGAATTACAACGAACTTGCTGTTCAGTAGTATCCCCACTGAATCACTATAAACGTGCTGTTCAGTATTATCCCCACTGAATCACTATGGACGTGCTGTTCAGTAGTATCCCCACTGAATCACTATGGACGTGCTGTTCAGTAGTATCCCCACTGAATCACTATGGACGTGCTGTTCAGTAGTATCCCCACTGAATCACTATAAACGTGCTGTTCAGTAGTATCCCCACTGAATCACTATGAACGTGCTGTTCTGTAGTATCCCCACTGAATTACAATGAACGTGCTGTTCAGTAGTATCCCTGAATCACAATGAACGTGATGTTCAGTAGTATCCCGACTGAATCACATCGAACGTGCTATTCAGTACTATCCCCCCTGAATCACAATGAACGTGCTGTTCAGTGGTATCCCCCACTGAATTACAATGAACGTGCTGTTCAGTGGTATCCCCCACTGAATTACAATGAACGTGCTGTTCAGTGGTATCCCCCACTGAATTACAACAAACTTGCTGTTCAGTAGTATCCCCACTGAATCACTATAAACGTGCTGTTCAGTATTATCCCCACTGAATCACTATGGACGTGCTGTTCAGTAGTATCCCCACTGAATCACTATGAACTTGCTGTTCAGTAGTATCCCCCACTGAATTACAACAAACTTGCTGTTCAGTAGTATCCCCACTGAATCACTATAAACGTGCTGTTCAGTATTATCCCCACTATCCCCACTGAATCACTATGGAAGTGCTGTTCAGTAGTATCCCCACTGAATCACTATAAACGTGCTGTTCAGTATTATCCCCACTGAATCACTATGGACGTGCTGTTCAGTAGTATCCCCACTGAATCACTATGAACGTGCTGTTCAGTAGTATCCCCCACTGAATTACAACGAACTTGCTGTTCAGTAGTATCCCCACTGAATCACTATAAACGTGCTGTTCAGTATTATCCCCACTGAATCACTATGGACGTGCTGTTCAGTAGTATCCCCACTGAATCACTATGAACGTGCTGTTCAGTAGTATCCCCCACTGAATTACAACGAACTTGCTATTCAGTAGTATCCCCACTGAATCACTATGGATGTGCTGTTCAGTAGTATCCCCACTGAATCACTATAAACGTGCTGTTCAGTAGTATCCCCACTGAATTACAATGAACGTGCTGTTCAGTAGTATCCCTGAATCACAATGAACGTGATGTTCAGTAGTATCCCGACTGAATCACATCGAACGTGCTATTCAGTACTATCCCCCCTGAATCACAATGAACGTGCTGTTCAGTGGTATCCCCCACTGAATTACAACGAACGTGCTGTTCAGTGGTATCCCCCACTGAATTACAACGAACGTGCTGTTCAGTGGTATCCCCCACTGAATTACAACGAACGTGCTGTTCAGTGGTATCCCCCACTGAATTACAACGAACGTGCTGTTCAGTAGTATCCCCACTGAATCACTGTGGACGTGTTGTTCAGTATTATCCCCACTGAATCACTGTGGACGTGCTGTTCAGTAGTATCCCCACTGAATCACTATGAACGTGCTGTTCAGTAGTATCCCCCACTGAATTACAACGAACTTGCTGTTCAGTAGTATCCCCACTGAATCACTATGGACGTGCTGTTCAGTAGTATCCCCACTGATTCACTATGGACGTGCTGTTCAGTAGTATCCCCACTGAATTACAATGAACGTGCTGTTCAGTAGTATCCCCACTGAATCACTATGAACGTGCTGTTCAGTAGTATCCCCACTGAATCACTATGAACGTGCTGTTCAGTAGTATCCCCACTGAATCACCATGAACGTGCTGTTCAGTAGTATCCCCACTGAATCACTATGAACGTGCTGTTCAGTAGTATCCCCACTGAATCACTATGAACGTGCTGTTCAGTAGTATCCCCACTGAATCACCATGAACGTGCTGTTCAGTAGTATCCCCACTGAATCACTATGAACGTGCTGTTCAGTAGTATCCCCACTGAATCACTATGAACGTGCTGTTCAGTAGTATCCCCACTGAATCACTATGAATGTGCTGTTCAGTAGTATCCCCACTGAATCACTATGGACGTGCTGTTCAGTAGTATCCCCACTGAATAACAACGAACATGCTGTTCAGTAGTATCATCACTGAATAACAACGAACATGCTGTTCAGTAGTATCCCTGAATCACAATGAACGTGATGTTCAGTAGTATCCCGACTGAATCACATCGAACGTGCTATTCAGTACTATCCCCCCTGAATCACAATGAACGTGCTGTTCAGTGGTATCCCCCACTGAATTACAATGAACGTGCTGTTCAGTGGTATCCCCCACTGAATTACAACGAACTTGCTGTTCAGTAGTATCCCCACTGAATCACTATGAACGTGCTGTTCAGTAGTATCCCCACTGAATCACTATGGACGTGCTGTTTCGTACTATCCCCACTGAATCCCTGTGAACGTGCTGTTCAGTACTATCCCCACTGATTCACTGTGAACGCTCCCACTTGTGAAGCACATTGCTCATGAACTAAGGCCACAGGACACATGCTCTTGCTGACCGGCCTCAGGCTTGACAGGACGTAAGGGTCCCACACGTCCTGTAGTAGTGAGTGTCGTTATTGCATGTGGGAGGTTAGGGTTATATGTGTATAGCCACTTTTAATAAATATGTTTATTACAGTTACAGGACCAATAACAATCGTCTTCATAGTCTCTGAGTCTTACAGCCAGATGAACATATTCCTCTCCATCCAGCTGTTCCTTACAAATAAAATAACAAAACACAGACACAAGGGAGTGTGTGTGTGTGAAAACACAAACACAAGGGAGTGTGTGTGTGTGTGTGTGTGTGTGTGTGTGTGTGTGTGTGTGTGTGTGTGTGTGTGTGTGTGTGGTATGTATGTATGTATGTATGTATAGGGAGCAAGTATGTGTGTTGCGTGTGTATGTATGTATAGGGAGTATGTGGTGTGTGTGTGTGTGTGTGTGTGTGTAAGTAAGGGAGTATGTAGGCATGGGTGGGTGAGTATGTAAGAAGAATATTGAGTGGGTGGTGCATGTGCACGTGTGTGTGCGCATACTGTGAGATGAGCTCTATTTTGCTGACTAAGTAGCCTACCAGTTGGGCTGCCTGTGTTCGTGTGTGTGTGATGTTTTATTAATCCTCTCTAGAGAGAGAGGAGGGGGAGTATGGAGGTCACTGGTGCCACTGCAGTGACGTTAAACTGGGAGGGCTTAGTTAAATGATGTTTAGAGTAAGCCTGCTGGTTTGAGAAACTTACCCGTTTGTGAATACAACAAAGACCTCCGAGTTCTTGAGTGTGAATGTGTGTGTTTGTGTGTGTGTTCGCGTGTGTGTGAGTTTGCTAACTTTTGGTTACTTGTTGCTTACTTTCAAGTACTTGTGAGGCTTTAAGCTGGAGACCAGGTAAATAAACGTCAACAGTGCGTTAGTTAGGAGTTTGGGCAGGGGTCAGACACTCCAGCATGCATTTCACTGTGAGCAATATTGGCTTCAGTGCTCTCTAGAGGAGTCCATTTTCAGCTTAGTGATGACCCTCGTGTACTTTTAAAAGATTGCTAGGTTACTGAGCTACACACATCACTCAAACAGTTTAAATAGAGAATGTGATGTAAAGGTAGAAAATGGATGTTTAAACATTTTTTACTTGTTTGTAATGAGGTTTCTGTTGCGGGTCCATGGGTCCTGCGTGCTGCCCTGCTTCCTGTACACATGAGCCTTGTACTGATCATTTATTAGAGGCCGTCACCATCGCGAAGCCCACGTTGTGCAGGCTGCCGGGGGAGATGGCTGTGCTTGAAGAGCTGCCCCTTACAAAGGGCATTGTGTGCTGTAAATATGTAAACGTTGAACGTGTCCTGTCTAGATATATGAGCAGGGCCTTCCTACCCACTGACCCACGTACAGCCCTTCTTCACACATGAGTAACGGGCTCTGTTATGGTCCGGGCAATTTTGAACCGATTGGTGCATTCCCACCAAAATAATAACCCGGAAAGTTCCCAAAGCCGAAAGGTTCGTTCCATGGCAGAAGCTGAGAAGAGGGTCTTCATCGTGACCCTTGGCGGTTTGTGGGGGTGGATCAAGTTGTAGAGGAGAGAGTTGTGGTGAAACGGAGGTGGATCACACGTTACAGAGCAGCGCAGCAGATGTTGGGGTGCTGAACACAGCTGCAGCAGCTCTGGATGTGAACCCTGCATCTCTGTCCACGCCTGCCGTTCATCACGTTAGGTCCATCATTATTTCAATGACTAATATTTTTATATCTGTTATGTTAACATTGTCCATTGTCTGTTATTATTTTATTATATATTATTGTCTTCCAATCACCTTTTGCATGATGGATAAAACGAACATCTGTAACAACAGCACATACGTTTGCAGGTAATCTGTGTCCTCCGCTAGCGTGTCAGTACTGTTTGTTGAAGAGGCGTCCTTAGTTCCAATAAAAAGAACCAAGTTTCTCAGAAGTGTGAACGTAAATGGAATCCATTCTGTGTTGGTGTAATAGGGCTATGAGAGGACCGGTTCTGACCCACTGAGGGGACAAAGAGGTTCTGGCCAAGTTGTTTGTGTGTGTGTGTGTGTGTGTGTGTGTGTGGTGGGGGAGGACGTGTACATGTGTGTATGCATGCACCTGTGTCTGGGTGTCTATGGCGTGGGGATCGCGTGTGTGCACATGCCCCCTACGTCCTGCACACTCGTGTGCACTTAGGTGGACCAGCACAGATGTGGTGCAGAGGTGTTGAGGTGCGTGATGTCTCAGTGTTGAGGTGCGTGATGTCTCAGTGTTGAGGTGCATGATGTCTCTGTGCAGAGGTGTTGAGGTGCATGATGTCTCGGTGCAGAGGTGTTGAGGTGCGTGATGTCTCGGTGCAGAGGTGTTGAGGTGCGTGATGTCTCGGTGCAGAGGTGCGTGATGTCTCGGTGCAGAGGTGCGTGATGTCTCGGTGCAGAGGTGCGTGATGTCTCGGTGCAGAGGTGTTGAGGTGCGTGATGTCTCGGTGCAGAGGTGTTGAGGTGCGTGATGTCTCGGTGCAGAGGTGTTGAGGTGCGTGATGTCTCGGTGCAGAGGTGTTGAGGTGCAGAGGTGTTGAGGTGCGTGATGTCTCAGTGCAGAGGTGTTGAGGTGCATGATGTCTCGGTGTTGAGGTGCGTGATGTCTCGGTGCAGAGGTGTTGAGGTGCGTGATGTCTCGGTGCAGAGGTGTTGAGGTGCGTGATGTCTCGGTGCAGAGGTGTTGAGGTGCGTGATGTCTCGGTGCAGAGGTGTTGAGGTGCGTGATGTCTCGGTGTTGAGGTGCAGAGGTGTTGAGGTATGTGATCTCAGTGCAGAGGTGTTGAGGTGTTGGTGTTGAGGTGCGTGATGTCTCAGTACTAGCAGGAGGCACAGTGCTCCTCTAGTGCAGCTAGTCTCAAACACAGCCCAGCTCAGTCGGACATCAATCAAAAGGACAAATCTAGACTAGCCTTCTTTGCAAATGTTCCTCTATACTCACTCATTCACCCTCACTCACTCAGTCTCTATCTCTCTCTCTCTCTCTCACACACACACACACACACACACACAAACACACACACTCTCACTTTCCCTCTCTGTCTTTCCTTCTCGTCTTTATGAAATGGTTATCTAGAAATTGTGCTATTGTACTGGAGAGGTTCTTTGAAATACAGCATGCAGATTAGAGTTCTATTGTGGCCTGCTTTTTTCTTTCATGCTTCCTTCTCTCTGCGCACACACACGCGCACACACACACACACACACACACACACACACACACACACACACACAGTTAAGTGTGCCTTTGGATTATTGTGTTCCCAACACTAATATATGCATCAGATTAGTTCAGTGCTAGTGAGTGGTACTCACATTAAACACAAACAAATAAATACACACACACATACACACACACACACACACACACACCTTGTCCATTTGTCCATTTCATGCCTTATCCTTTGCTTTTATCTTTCTTACTTGGTTTCAACTTTCTCCCTCTCTTTCTCCTCCTCCCCCTCTTTCTCCCTCTCTATCTCCCTCTCTTTCTCCTTCTCTTTCTCCCTCTCTTTCTCCTCCTCCCCCTCTATCTCCCTCTCTTTCTCCTTCTCTTTTGCACTCCCCTCATTCTTCTTATCACACACATAACCCAACATACATAGTTATGAACACTTGTGGTTATGAAAGACTGTAGATTGAATCGATTTGTGACTGATGGCAAGAGAGAGACAGACAGACGAGGGGGGGGGGGGGGGGGGGGGGGCTGCTGATAGAGCTGTCCGTGTTTACTGAGGAGTTTCTTTGCTTCTTTCCTCTCATTGGTCAGTCAGGCTGCCAGAAGCTTAGAGTATGTTACTCAGATGTATGTGTAAACAGAGCAGACACACACACACCGAAAGGAGACCTGATGATCATTATTCTAAAACCGTCCAAGTGGGTGAAGGCTGATTTTAGGTCAGTTTTTTGTTCTGCTCAGTGATGAGGATCATAGTTATTAATTCGAAGCGTTTACTGGAGTACAGAATCTTCCTTCGGTAGATTTTAACACCATTTTTGTCTCTGTCCTGTCAGTGCGTAAATGATTTTCACTTGTGCATTTCTGTTTTGTCTCCACAGTATATGCTGGAAATACAAATACTCCTATGAAAGACAAATGAGATCTTGTGGAGACTTTATGCAGAATACACACAAAACAGACCCACACCTCCCTCTAAGTGTGTGCCTGTGTGTGTGTGTGAGAGAGAGAAAACTAGTGAAATAAATAGAAATAATTTGACTGTTAACAATACATTTCTGAGTTAAGAATATGTAAGTGAACACACATTTCCACATTCTTTCAGAAGGCTATGGAGTTATTCCTCCTTCTTGTTTAACATATTTGAACACCTCTAACATACAGACCAGTTTCGTCAAGAAAATTAATGCACGAGGCAACTCTACATTCTTCCATCAATGAGCTTTTTGGGACATTTGACTGTATATTTTCTAGGGGTGTCACAATTCTCTAAATCCTCGATTCGACTGTATTTCCGATTTTAGGGTCACGATTCGATTCAGAGAGCAGAGAGGCCTATGCCAGTTTTAGATTAGTCTATGGTCAGTCATTGGTTTGATTAATCAAATTTACAATATCTTATTTCAAAAGGTGGGTTTGATATAAGTGATGCAAAGTGATACATGTGATCTGTAATACACCACATTAGGCACTAATAGTCAAATTTAAATAATTTAATTAAGATAAATGTAACAATCTTGTTCTCAGTGGAAAACAACAAAAACAAACAAATAATAATAACAAAAATGAGAGGTCACAGAGGGTACCTGCTATCTAGTGGCTTTTTTTGGTAGCAGCAATGTGCACTATTAAAACAGCAATGTGTAACAAAATAAATAATAAAAAATACAGGAACAGTACAAAATAATAGAACAAATAGAGCCTTAACAAACTAAACTGTATCCTATAAAATTTCTTAAACTATTTCTTTAGTGTCTTCATACATGGAGGGTAACACTTTAGTTGTAAGATGCGAACCTGCGCGAACGGCGGAGGCGTACTTGGCGCGTCACATTCTTTGCAGTGGTCTCCGAAACGATATGTGGTAGTATAAAGAAACACCCCTCAAAAACAGGGGAAGGAACATTTACCTGATGAATTTTAATGTTGCATTGTGTTCCAGGTTTGAAAAGTGCTGGAATTTTGGCTAAAGTACTTGAACAAGCTTGAAATTGTAACTACTGCGTTTCACAACAAATAGCTGTCTGACTGAACAGTTCTCTTGTATTACGTTAACAAATACGAGCCTCTTGTAATTCCAGGACGAAACATGAGAGAACGTGAAGATGTTAAGATTGGGCATTTTGAAAATAAACAACCATTAAAAAACGTGATGAAAAAGTGAATTATTTCCAATCATTACGAGTATATGTATAAATATTTAACTTAATGAGGTTTAACGTGCTGTGAATTATTGAAATGGACCTTGAAAGTGACGTACAAGTGCTTTAATTCCACCTTCTAAGGTGTATGATCCCAGCAAACATGACTTGCTTTTAGGGAACTGGTTCTCCATACAAGTTACAAAATTTGAGGGGTGCATGACCTCGCAAATCGCCAGCGTGCGAGGCCCTCACGCACGGAAGGAGCTGCCACGATTACGTCATTTTCGGCGCATGGACCCTCGCGACATGTCAAGTATAAACCAGGCTTTACTTTGCGTAGTGTGGGTGCTTGCGTAGCTTAGAGGGAGGGATCGTCGATCCTCTTTTTGACTTCGAGGCTCAAGATCGTGACATAATTTTGTTCGATTTCGATTAAATATCGAAATCGTGACACCCCTAATATTTTCCCAAAATGGATTATTTCAAGTTCTCAGTAAAGTGTTATTTTAATGATTTATTATTTGAATTTTGAAAATCAAAGATTCTCAGTTTGGTAAAAAATTGTTTATTGAGTACTATAAGTGTTCAGCACTTATAAGAACATGTTGATTATTGGTTGTAGTTGTGACGCTCGGGGCTGGACGAAGGACGAGACACGGGAATCCTTGTCTACTGACGTCACGGTACTTTATTTACAAATAAAGTGCACAAAGCGCACGAAGAACATGGACTCAATCACAACAACGTGTAAACCATAGACAACGATGAGCACAGGACACTGCGCGAGCGCACATTAAATAGACAACCCACATTAACCCCACGTGATTACGAGACGATTCACAGGTGAGACGGATTATCACATGACATAGCCATCACCACGGAATATCCGCAGACGATGCTCGTAGACTACGTAAACACATGCCCAAAAGTGAGGGGCCGGGGTCCTCAACGTGACAGTAGTAATATACTAATTATTTCACACTTTTAGCCCAAAACTAAATCTTTCTCCTTTTGTCTCGATGGGAGTGTGATATTGTGGTTTGATTTAGCTATTATTTTGTACATCTTGGATAATAGTTTTTAGTGGTAGGATTTTTAAAAATAAATTCTGATATTAATGTAGGTACGTTTAACATGATTGAATCATGGAGGATGGATTCCCATTTGAGTCTTGGTCCTCCCAAGGTTTCTTACTATTCCCCACCATCATAGGGAGTTTGGCTTGCTCATTAGGGATTTGGACCCATACGTTTGTTAACCTTGTAAATCCTGTAAAGCTGCTTTGTGACAACATGTGTTGTGCTATACAAATAAATTTGATTTGATTTGAATTGATTTTGAGCATGTAGTTGAACTTGGATGATAGCATTGGCGGTAGTGTTGTCACGATACTAAGAATTACAACTTCGATACGATACTTTAAAAAGTATTGAAATTCGATACGATTTTCGATACCAAAGTCAAATACTGTGCTCATTTCCGTTTTAAAGGCTTTTTATTTATTTTTTATAAACAAACAAATGAATATTGTATTTTGTTTCACAAATGTCAAATAAATGAAAGGTGTAGTCCCTACCACATTAAAACAGAAAAATAAATAATTGCACATTAATATAAATTAACATAAATAATAGTAGTGCACTCTGGAATTCACATTTAGAAGTTAAAAAAGGCTAGTGCAAAAAGTGTATTTTAAGTATACTTTAAACAACTTTAACTCTTTATGTAACTAAAACTTCAGTATTAGAGTTCAGTATTCATAGATGATTGATCCATTGTAGTACGATCACTCTTTTTTTCTCCCTGTATGCTGTCGCACTTACGGCTCTTAAACCAAGAATATGACATTTGCTAGGATACCATAATCGGACACATAATTTTGTATGCTATAATACTAGAATTGGGAATAATCACCAACCTCTTGAAATGTTTTGTACAAATATGCGTGCCTTCAGTTGTTTGGCCAGATTCGTTGTGTTGTCGAGTATATGTATAAATATTTAACTAAAGTTTAACGTGCTGGGAAATATTGAAATGGACCTTGAAAGTGACGTACAAGTGTTTTAATTCCACCTTGTTGGTGTATGAACCCTACAAACATGACTGTTCATTGCGCTGCGGCACGCGCTAAGTTACAAAATTCTAGAGGTGCACGACCTCGCGAATTGACAGCGCGCGAGGCTACCGCGATTACATCATTTTCACCGCGCGGACCCTCGCGCTGCTCGCGGCGCGTCAGGTATAAACCAGGCTTTAGCGCCCTTCGTTGAAATGTTCCGAAAGCACCAGCACCGCCTGCAAACTGACTTGTTCATGTCCTTCGGTTTTCCATCTGTATCTGCTTCGAATCCAAAGTATTTCCACACAGCACTTCTGCTGCTTTCCTTGTTTAATTAAGACGAGCTGCGAACACACTGCGTTTGTTTTAGCTGCCATTTCAGCATTACCAACTGTTCTGTGCATTACGGCACCTTGGGTGGGTCAAACGAAAGCGCATTTTATGTAAAAAGAATCGATTGGCTCCTTTGGTTGGTACAGCTTTAAAGCACCGTTTGCAGACCGGTTTTGATGTGTCCACGGGGTTGCCATGACTGTCTGAAATGTATGCAAATAATTCCATATTTCGCTTCGTTCGTGTAGTTTTTCAACAAGCTGAGGACGGTCCGCAATATTGCTTGTATTATCAGCCATCGTACACGGGTTCTTATTCTGCAGAGAGGAGGCATGCGCTGCACTGTTGTATGCGCACACTGCCCCCGTGTGGCACTCTTTGGAAATACTGATCTTAAAAAATAAAAATAAAAAAAAAACGCACTTAGTCCTATAGCACCGATACTAAGCAAACTGGGTATAGTACCGTTTTTAATGACGAAGTATCGCGATACTACTCTAGTATCGGTATACCGTGCAACACTAATTGGCGGAGCCGAATGGTTTCTAACCCATATTCTTGTGTTACTTGTGGAAGTAACATGAAAGTAGTAGTTTATTTGAGATGTGTGATGCCTTTTTTATCCAAAATGAAATTTTTATAATTTTTGTTGATGGTTGATAGTTTGAGTATGTGGTGGTCACCATCAAAATGTTGAAACATGGATGTTTTTTTTGGATTGATTGATTGATAAATGGAAGGCCTGTCATTTTGATATCTCTGCATAATGTTTTTTTTCTATGTCTATACATAATCTAACGTGCTGGATTTCCATTTAATTAAGTATTAAAGTTGATTTGCAATATGTGTGTGTCTTCAAGGCCACAATGGGACTTTGAATTCTATAATGTTGAGTTTGATTGTAAGTGGTTTATTTTTCTAGTCTAGTTATGATGGTGTCCAAAGATTTAAACCAGGTTTGCAGTGGTTGATTGGGAATCATGGAGAATAAATAATTAATTTTAGGTAATATAGCCATTTTAATTTTAGCTATTCTTCTGAGAAGAAGTACAAATTTGTCCATCTGTGAAGTTTGTTACATTGTTTTAATAACTGGCTTGAAATTAAATTTGAAGAGCTGAGAAAACTAGGGGGAAACTTTTAATACCTGATATTTTTATGTGCTTAGTGGTTGGGTGGATGGATAATGTTTTAATTGCGTCATAAAGTTTGTTCAAATTTAAAAGGACTGTAGATTTTTTTCCCAGCTGATAAACTATTCAGAAACATTTCAGTATGTTTTGATGATTTTTTAAATACTTTCTGATGTTGAGCTGACCAGTTCTTGTAAAAAAAAGTGGATTGTCATCTGCAAACAGGCCAATTTTATCCTATGTTGTGTTTATATTCCTTTTATATTTTTGCATATTGATGCTACTGGCAGTTTAAAGAAAATAGAGATGAGGTAAAGATAGAGTGGGCGTCTAGTCCCTCAGTAGAATGTAGAAGGTTGTGATGTTAGTAATATGGCCTTACGTGCAATGTATAGAATCTGGATCCATGTAATAAATGATCTACACAGAATGGTGAATAGGAACTTCCAGTTTACTCTGTTTACTTTTTCTGCACCTGTGATAACAACTCATGTTATCAACTCATCTTTGATGTGAGGTGTGATCTCTCTCTGTATTCAGAAGTACAGTTGTGATCAAATTTATTCAACCCCCAATGCTGCGAAGGGTTTTATGGAATTCAGTGCACATTTGTAATTGTGTTCATAATGAAATCTTACAAGGACTTGTTAAAGAACTAAATGCAACTAAGATAGCATCAATTTTTTTTGTCATAAAGTATTAAATGGCCTTTTTGTGATTTCTTCATTGACACAATTATTCAACCCCTTTACGACTACCACTCCTAAGAACAGAGGTTCATTCCAGTGTTTTCCATCAGGTATTGAAAACATCTGTGGATGTCAACGAGCAGCAATCAAGCATGATAAGCACCAATTAGGCAGATTTAAAAGGACTGTGATACTCAGCTCCTTCTAGACATCTACTGGTGTGTTTCCAAGCATGGTGAAGGCAAGAGAATGGTCCCAGAAGACAAGAGAAGAGGTTATTGCTCTTCACAAGAATGGCAATGGATATAAAAAGATTGCGAAGTTGTTAAATATTCCAAGAGACACTATCGGAAGTATCATTCGCAAGTTCAAGTTAAAGGGCACAGTGGAAACGTTACCTGGTCGTGGCAGAAAGAAGATCCTGACCGCGACTGCTGTGCGCTACCTGAAGCGTAATGTGGAGAAAAATCCCCGCATGACTGCTAAGTAGGGATGCACCGAAATGAAAATTCTTAGCCGAAACCGAAAACCGAAAATGAGGAAACCAAGGCCGAAAGCCGAAAACCGAAACACCGAAATACATTATGCCAATTATTAGTAACATTGGATTTATGGCTAACCTCACTAAAATCAAGGCATTGCTATTCAAAGAATAAATCAACTACAAAATTTGATTTGAAAATATTTATTTAGCACTGACATTACAGTAATGCATATTATAAAATAAAATTAGTGGTGGGCCGTTAACGGCGATACCGCTGACAACGGCCGACCACTAATTAAATTTAACTCGCTTCCAGACCGTTTTTATCTGAGAGGATAAATATATGTATTTTATACGAGTTAAATTTAATTATAACTGACTGGCCTGAAAGATAAATATAAATTCTCTCATAAAAACGTGACGTGAGTTGCAACAATATTAAACAGCTCAGGTAAACACACTTCTGAGAAATGTCGTCTGCTCGGCAAAACATAACGGGGCTCAATGTGCTCTATTAGCCTACGATATCCCACATCCTCTACGACAGAGAACGGCTGATCGTCTAAGGCAACGAGTTCCATAATTTTTGGTGTAATGTCCTTTGCCTTGGCGCCATCACTGGAAAACTTTTTTGCTAGCTTTATCCAAATAAGCGCGTGCAGGTGGCGATTTTTGCTTGCGTCATCACAGCACATTGTTTCGGCCGTGTTGTTTCGGTGATGAAAGTATTTCGGCCGAAAACCGAAAATGCTAATTTAAGCCATTTCGGCCGAAAATTTTCGGTGGCCGAATTTTCGGTGCATCCCTACTGCTAAGGAACTGAAAAAAGACCTGTCAGATGTGGGCACTGAAGTTTCAGCTCAGACAATAAGGCGCGCACTGCATAACGAAGACCTCCATGCCAGAACGCCCAGACGCACCCCCTTGCTGACTCCAAAGAACAAGAAAAGTCGACTGCAGTATGCCAAAAGTCATGTGGACAAGCCACAAAGGTTTTGGAACAGTGTACTGTGGTCAGATGAAACTAAATTTGAACTGTTTGGGACAATGGACCAGCGCTATGTTTGGAGAAGGAAGAACCAGGCTTATGAACAAAAGAACACCTTGCCTACTGTGAAGCATGGCGGGGGGTCAATTATGCTTTGGGGCTGTTTTGCTTCTAATGGTACAGGAAAGCTTCAACGTGTGCAGGGTACCATGAATTCCCTTCAGTACCAGGAGATCTTGGAGGAAAATGTGATGGAGTCAGTCACAAACCTGCGGCTTGGGAGACGTTGGACCTTCCAACAGGACAATGATCCGAAGCACACATCCAAGTCCACTAGAGCATGGTTGAACATGAAAGGCTGGAACATTCTAGAGTGGCCATCGCAATCACCAGACTTAAATCCAATTGAGAACCTCTGGTGGGACCTAAAGAAGGCAGTTGCAGTGCGCAAGCCTAAGAATGTGACTGAACTGGAGGCTTTTGCCCATGAAGAATGGGCTAAGATACCCATAGGTCGCTGCAAGACACTTGTGTCAAGCTATGCTTCACGCTTGAAAGCTGTCATAACTGGAAAAGGATGTTGTACTAAGTACTAAAAAATAATGTCACTAGGGGGTTGAATAAAACTGATAATGATGTGAGCACAGTAAAGACATTTGTGGTTATTCCATCATAAATATTATGTTATGTTTGTCTAATTTATAAGTGCCTCTTTGATATAATTGTAAATAAGATGACTGAAATGATCAAAATCAATGTCAAACTGGCCAAAACACTTTATTTCAGTGGGGGTTGAATAAATTTGATCACAACTGTAATAATGGCCTGAAACTAGAGGGTAGTGCAGGGTCTTTATTTGGTTTAAAGTGGAGAGAGATGATGACTGTGATCATGTTAATTGGTATTTTCTCATTTTGCTTTACCAGTCTGTTAAAATGTGGAGCTAGGCTTGTGCAGAAGTGTTTGTAGAACACCATCAGGTCTTGGAACTTTGGTACATCATTTAAGGATTTTTGCTAAATTCTTGTGACATTTTTTTTTCTTTTGTTACTTTTGTAAGATTGTTGTTATTCAAAAGGTATTGATGACTTCTATTTTTGATTCATGATCTGATGAATAGCTATATTTTATATTTTAAAAAATCGAAAAAAAAATACAGTTTATTTCTGCAGGTGATTATGACTAGAATCATTGTTTTGTCTCTTTCAGTTAATGAGATTTGCCAGTTTTATCTGATTACATTTCTATTGGTTAAAGCAGAACTTGAGTGAAGAGACTCATTGTATTGATAGTCTCTCTGTCTGCTCACTTAGTGTCTGGTGTGTGTTTAGAACAGGTAGTGTGTGTGTGTGTGTGTGTGTGTGTGTGTGTGTGTGTGTGTGTGTGTGTGTGTGTGTGTGTGTGTGAGAGCACAATAAAGCAGAACATCAAGCAGGTAATGAGCAATACAGTAAATTTCACCTCAGTAAAAGAGACACAGACTGTAAAGCAAGAAAAAAATACTTTAGTCTTGTAAAATAATTTTGTCATATCCATGCATTACTGTAAAATAGCACATATGATACACCAACCATATATTACACAAATCAATTCCCCCAAACAATTAAACTACAACTTCATGGTGGTTTTTAATGAAAAATATTGATTGATATCAGGCAGAAATTCAAATGCAAGATAGCATTATTCAGTCTGTACCACAAATACTCGTATAATGCCATCTCTAGTGAAAAGAAATCTCCAATCTCAATATTGTGATTAATTCAGTTCCAGTGAAGTTTTCCTTCAATTATGGACATGTATAATGGACACGGTATTATGGTTAATACTAAACTAATGATATAAGGAAATACTACTGGAAACAATGAGATGATTCTCGACTTCTCAATACCAGTTTACCAATATCTAGTATCAATATCAAAATGATATTTATTGCTTCTCCAATTCTAATTAAAAACGACTTGCAAGAAATAAACCTGTAAACTAGAAAAGACTACTATGACTACTACCATGACGATGACTACTACTATGACTACTACTACTACTACTACTACTATGACTACTACCATGACGATGACTACTACTACTATGACTACTACTACCATGACGATGACTACTACTACTATGACTACTACTACTACTACTATGACCACTACCATGACGATGACTACTACTACTATAACTACTACTACCATGACGATGACTACTACTACTACTACTACTACTATGATGAATACTATAACTACTACTACTACTACCATGATGAATATACTATAACTACTACTACCATGATGCATATAACTACTACTACCATGAAGCATACTATAACTACTACTACCATTATGCATACTATAACTACTACTACCACTATGATGAATACTATGACTACTAATACTACCATGATGAATACTATAACTACTACTACCACTATGATGAATACTATAACTACTACTACTATGATGAATACTATAACTACTACTACCACTATGATGAATACTATAACTACTACTACCACTATGATGAATACTATGACTACTACTACCATGATGAATACTATAACTACT
>NC_135227.1:14447485-14484985 GCF_052324685.1 Brachyhypopomus gauderio
TATGTGTGGGCCCCAGTCCATGCCAAAATCACCAATCATTCACTGTTCAGCATGAATAATTCCCATGGGCTTTTGTCAAAGATTCTGTGACAAAGAAATGCTCTGTGGACACAAGTCAAGCCAGCATGTGCAGAATATATCAATAGAGTGCAGCACTGATGGTTCTACTAAAAGTAGCAATGATTATTTATTTTCAGAGTTTCATTTTTAGGTCCACGAGCATCTTCAACCCCACTAGTCCTGCTGGGTGAGGCTCTGTAGATAGGCTGCATGTGGAGAACGAGGCTGCTTCATTGGCCGGCCGGCCAGGAGTCTAGAGGAAGAAGGAGTCCGTCTGAATCCCACATCAGGCCATTTCTTCTGGCAAATAATAATTAAAAATTTCTTAGAGGTGAGATTTACTGCTGCGCTAATCTGTGCGTTCAGCGCCACCAGCCAAACTCGCCGTCACTCCCCCTCGAGATTGTGCTGGAGCCAGAATACCGAAGACGCTTCGATGGATGAAACTTGTGGAGACTTTAATCCGTCTCTCCAGTCAATCAGCACTACCATTGTGTCAGTCCAGTAGCATTTGATCAGACAGTGAGACACTATTCCTAGTGCCGTGCACAAAGTGTGTTTGGTTACTGGTCTGGCTGCCTGGTGCAGTGACCAACTTAAAACAGATTGTCACAGAAGTTTGAGCACCAGTGCCATGTGTAAAATTGTCTGAGGACAGTGCTGGATACCCTGAGTGGAGAGGAGGTGCCAGACACAGAGAGAAGAGCACTCCTGTGCGTGCACACACACACACACACACACACACACGTGCACACACACACACACACACCCTGAAATGTTACCTTGTCACGTGATTAGCAGTAGAGCTGGGTTCCTCCCACTGATTGGTCACCGTAGGTGACATGATTGCTGTGATTGGTCAAATTTAGTAATTAGGAGAGGTAAAAATAGGGAGAAATTAATCAGGGGAGGGACAGACTTCGCAGCTGTGACATGTATACACAGGCCCAGGAGGGAGGGGGCAGTAGTTGGCCAACAGTCCTCACAGAGCTGGCTGTTTTCACTGGACGCATGTACTCAGGAACACGTATGAACTCTCACACATCACTGTAACATGAAATCATCCATGTCCGACACCCCCCCCCCCCCCCCCCCCCCCAATGTCCCATTGTCAAAAGATTGTGTATCTGTGTGTATATACTCACAAAAGGGGGTGTATGTGTGCATGAGTCCACAAATAATATCACAAAGGTAAAATCCCTCATCCCAAAATCACTTCCCAGTCAGAAAGAGCCTCTCCCCAAACCTCCAATCTCCACACACCAGCGGTTTCCTTGGCAACTGGATTAAAGAGCGCGGCGTCTTTGTGTTCAGCATATTCTGGTTGGAGCTCCCCTCTCCTCTACCTCCTCCACCTCCTTCAGCTCCTCCAGCTCCTCCCGTTAAGACCCCCGCACGCTGGTGCCAGAAACCCATCAGTCTTACTCATTGACACTGTGGGTCTTAATATAAGAAAAATCCAAACTTTTAATCAAACATAAGTATTTCTGAAATGAGATCACAGATGTAGAAAGGAGGTTCTGTTGTCAGAGGAGACTTCTGTCAGTGTGGGAAGCCTGCATTTGCGTGTGATTACGCTTCAGTGAAAGCTTCTGAGCTCCCTGTCCGGTGCGTGTTCAGAACCGCATTAACTCACAGCAGTTCAGGTGCTGGTGTGCTGTACTGGCCTCTGTATCATTTCATGTGTCACCACTAGTGGCCAGTTCGTAGGGAGGCCATTTTAAGGCTTAAATCATATTCTTGAAAATTCACACTTTAAAAAGTAGAACATTAAAGACATGGGTAATACAGAATAGAAAGAACACAACAAGTATTGTAGTTTGTAGTCTTTTAGGCTTAAAATGAAATCTTACAGCATATGTAAGCGAAGGTAAGGTATATATATCTTCAGATAGTTCTATGGTCTTCAGATAGATGTTCTTACTTCCTGTTACAGTGTTGCCACGTAAGTGTTATAATATTCCCATGCTGTGGTGTGGGGTGAGGGGACAATATAGGATGACAAAAAAAATAAACACTATTTATCATGCCTTTATATACTTTAAAAGGTCCTAAAACACAGCAAATGTACTCTGGTGAAAACAGTGAAGAAAAACAAGACATTTTGAAAGGAAAACACTGCAAAATTCAGACCTGAATTTCAGAGAAGAGAGAGTGTACATGTATGATTTCTGACAGCTTTCTGATACCGCTAGCACTGTTCCCTATGCTTACTCTTTCTCCCTGATACTTCTCTCTCTCTTTCTTTCTCTCTTTCTTTCTCTGTCATACTGTCACTCTTCCTTTCTCACTTGCTCACTCTCTCATTTATAGTCTCTGCTCTGTAAATGTGACTGAAAACATTCTGATTTGTGTGTGTGTGTGTGTGTCACTAATAGGCTCGGAGGCATAATCTCTGCATACAAAATAGTCCCTGATGAGATAGATGAGATCAAGGTAAACCTCACTCTACCTTTTCTTCCATGAGGCCACACACACACATGCATACATACGGACGCACAAGTCCTTACATGTACAAAGATACACATATGCTTCTCCCTGTGAATACTGCCACCTGGTGGGGAGAGTTCACTTATTTTTTCGCGATCTCTGTCATTGCCACATATAGTTACGAACAGAGAAAGCGGAAAGCAAGTGAAGTAATCTTTAAATGAACTGTGAACTGGATTCTGTTTAAGAATTGATTGATGTCTTAAGCTTTCTCAAAGTGCTCTACCATCCAGCAATCCAGATCTCATGAGGTCTAAGAGATGTAAACACATCAGTTATCTTATATCTGTTCTTTCAATTTGCCCGTCAGTCTTACAGTTATGTATTGCATGTGTGTGCGGGTGTATTTAGGAGACACTTGTGGACTGGTGTGATGAAAAAGAACTCAACCTTATTCTGACCACTGGTGGAACTGGCTTCGCCCCCCGTGATGTCACACCAGAGGTACATGGGAGTCCACCCGTTTGTGTTTGTGTCCATGTGAGTGTGTGTGCTTGAGGCATCTCTGTACTGTGTTTGTGAACGAGACCGGCAGACTCTTAAAGTCCTGCTGAATATCAGATGATGAGGGGATTAAGCAAATATCTGCTATCTAAAATTGTCTATCTGTATATATAATTCAGAATTTGTTTATCTCATAGATAGAGAGTTTAATAATTATATTGAAGTACATGAAGTTTCCAGAGGTCATTCATCAACTGTGCAAGCAAAGCGCAGTGTGTGTGTATGAAACCATTTGCTTGCACAGCTGATGAAGGACCTCTGAGCAAAATGTCCTGATTCTCTGGAGACTTTGTGTGAATCCAACTGTCTTACTACACTACGCTCCAATTACTCACCATATATAATGTGTGTGTGTGTGTGTGTGTGTGTGTGTGTGTGTGTGTGTGTGTGTGTGTGTGTGTGTGGAGAGAGAGGTTATATATATAAATCACCTTCCACATGTTTTCCAGCTGTTCTTTCGGGCCTTTTGTGTTCCTTGTTCCCAGTGGCACTTGGGATCTATTGCTCCATCTATTACTCCATCTATTGCTCCATCTATTGCTCCATCTATTGCCTCTGCCCTTTTCTGCTGTTAAGCTCCATCATGTTCCTCCACCTTTGTGTAACTCATGTTGATCTTGGAACTCCTAGTTGTACTTGGCATAGCTGTTTTTGTATACTACACCAATCTTGTATCTACGCATCTACTCCTGATTGCATCTTGTGTCCCGCTGTTATGTTTTGATGTCAGGGGGTCTGATGCCCCTGGGGTCCTGCCTGGTGTGGTAGATCCCACTGGATGTTTATCTTGTAATCGGCGCTCGTCCTGTGCTGCCATGACTGTCTTTTCAGTCCAGCCTTTTCCAGCCAGCCGTAGGATTTCTCCATATCAGCCTCTATTTGCTGGTGGTACACAGCGTGCGGGGGATTATCTTCCCATGATGCTCCCTGTTCTTCCTCATCCCCTCCCACCTCAGGCTTCTGCTGTCTGAGGTACTCACTAAGCACTTCATCACTTGAGGCCGTCTTCCCGCTGTGCTCCTGGATCTGGTGTGTGGGGTGGTGGTTGTGTAGGCCCGTGATCTCCTGGATTTGGGGTGTGTGGTGGTGGAGGTGCAGGCCCGTGATCTCCTGGATCTGGGGTGTGTGGTGGTGGAGGTGCAGGCCCGTGATCTCCTGGATCTGGGGTGTGTGGTGGTGGAGGTGCAGGCCCGTGATCTCCTGGATCTGGGGTGTGTGGTGGTGGAGGTGCAGGCCCGTGATCTCCTGGATCTGGGGTGTGTGGTGGTGGTTGTGCAGGCCCGTAATCTCCTGGATCTGGGGTGTGTGGTGGTGCAGGCCCGTGATCTCCTGCTCTTGTGAGGAGCCTGTAGTGAGGAGTGTGCTGCAGGCATCATTCAGCACTGTTGCAGTGTGTCACGGCTCTGGGAAAAGCCTGCGTGCTTCTTTGGGCTCACTCTGGCCGCCCGGCGCTTTTAAATCTCGCTTTAGTCGTGAGCTTGTGCTTGTGGAAGACCCCGTGTATTTGGGGGGGTGGGGGGGGACTAGTGCTGATGAGGAAGTGCAGCTGACCCTGCGAGAACACTGCAGACTTGTAAGATAATACAGTTTACAACAAGAGAATACAGCTGACTGCGAGGTAACGCAGATGACTGTCACATAACGACGGTTTGACGTGAACTTGCTTCATGAACCCCAAACGACTGCACATCACTGAAAGCACGAAGCAGGACTCACACACCCTTTATGACACTGATTTATGTTCTGGGTTTTTTTACACAATAATATCTGTCCTTTTTGAGGAAATTGTCACAATAATTGTGTATGTGACTATGTTAGTGGTGTATGACTGTGCTAGTGTCTTTTATCGTGTGTGCTTTGGTCTTCTTTGCAGGCCACTAGGGAGGTGATAGAGCGGGAGGCTCCAGGAATGGCTCTCGCCATGCTCATGGGCTCCCTGAATGTCACACCACTTGGCATGCTGTCCAGGTACACACACACACACACACACACACACACACACACACACACACACACACACACACACACACACACACACACACACACTCTTACCTTCCAGTGCATGTTGATTATTAATCACATCTCCCCTCTGCTCTAGACCTGTGTGCGGAATCAGAGGCAAAACTCTCATCATTAATCTACCTGGGAGCAAAAAAGGCTCACAGGTAAGGAAGGCTGTGGGTGTATGGAGGGGGAGGGGGTGTGTTAGTTAGCCCAGATGCACTGTTGTCATAACATCATCTACATTTTGCTAGTCATCACTGCTTTATGTGAACCTATATTTATAGACATTGCATTTATATATAAGTAAAATCTAGAGGCTAGGAGATGGAGATACACACCCCACCCTCCTGGCCACCACCACCTCCTCTTTCTCATAGCTCACATGCAATCTCTCTCTCTCTCTCTCTTTGTCTCTCTCTCTTTCTCTCTCGCTCTCTGTCTCTTTCTCTCTCTCTCTCTCTCTCTCTCTCTCTCTCTCTCTCTCTCTCTCTCTCTCTCTCTCTCTCTCTCTCTCTCACTCACACACACACTCTTCCTACAGTTACTCTGTTAGCATTGTTGCCAAATCTGTTGGCTGTTCTCAGGGGGAGTGGCCACTGGGGTTAATCTCAGTTACCCATCAGCCCCGGCAGCAGTGTTTTACATGTCAGTGGTTTGCACATCTGGCTTGATGGGAGATGAATCCCCTTCATGCTCAGGCCAGCTGCTTCAACCCCTGTGTCACCCCCCCATCAAGGGCACTCCTCTACTCCTCCTGCTGTACCTCTCTACTCCTACTCCTCCTCCTGGACTTCTCTATGACTCCGCCACCCTCCACCCACCCCACCCCTCACTGAGAATGTGTAATCTTGGAGGAGGGGGGACCAGCCTAAGGTCCACTTAGCCGAGCAGGATGGCTTGGATCAGTCAGGAAGTAGACGGTGAGATCCAGAGAGGGATGTTCACGCACCACCCAACAGAGCGATGTTTGATCTGATGTCTGTGTGAGCAAGATACTACAGTGAGGGATACTGTACTAACATGAATGACCAGAGAAAGGATTACATGGCATGCTGGGTAATGAAATGTTATGCAGTATAAAGCGCAAGCAGACTGGAATATTCTCCTCCGTCTAATGGCACTAATGGCTCTCGCAGCGTCACCCAGGTGGTGCAGGAACCTTTAGTCCCATCAAAGGTGTACGAGAAACATTACACAGAGCATTTATGGTATAGATGGACCGAAAGGTCGTCATGGGACAGGGTTGACTACTGAACACAGAGGCCTTAGGACCTGCATGCTCTGTTTCACAATGATTAAAGCGTGTTGAAACCGGCAGCTTACTGCACTTAAATGAGTAAAACGTTCAGGCGCCAAGATGTGTGATAAATCCAGGAGAACTGTGAGACGTGCACATGTGCCGCTTTAAATGCTGCGAACGTCTTAGCCAGCTGAGCAGCAGAGTGAACACTATAGCTCTGAGGCCGTTCTTCCAGGGTAAGAGGTAGTGACGTGCGGCTGTCCGGATAGTTTTAGGTTGATGGGAGCCTGCCTGGCCTCCCCACCTCCTTCAGATGCCTACACACACACACACACACACACACACAGAGAGAGAGCAGTGTCCAGTCTGATCATTCAATGTCCATCATTTTATTTAGCAGCATGCTTTGGTCATCAGAACACGTTAACACACACACACACACACACACACTACTCTTTCACCCCATCTTGCGGAAGGACGTGTAGTGCTAATGGAGGTTGGTGCTGCATCGCCCCCCCCCACCCCCCCCCACCCCCCCGCGCTCAGGCACCGTGACCAACGGGAGGCGACGGCAGCCAATGGGAGCGGGCGGAGATGCGCGGAGGCCACGCCCCTGCTGCCTGCCTGGCTGTGTCTCTGGCGACCGTCTTCCTCATGATTATTAATGTGTGCTGTCAGTGCAGCGTAGCGAGGGTGCCCGGGAGTGATTGAGTCAGGCCACCTGTGTTAGCAGCCCAAACACACCCTCCCTCACACGTTAGCTTCGCCCAGCCAAAGCTGTCCAGCCACATTAAGCGCCGCGTTAAACTGGTCTCGGTGGGTTGCCGCTAGAGCGATCCTGGCCTCTCTTAAATGGAGACGGCACACGTGGCCACGCGTGTTTGTCTGTCTGTCTGTCTCTCTGTGCAATAGGGTAATGGTGCACGTCAGTGACCTGGCTGAAAGTTGAGATCTAAAGTGAGGAAGATGAACGTCTAATGGATTCCTCATTCCTCACGCTTTGGTGGTCGTTACAGATGAGCTCAAGTTTAGTGTTCACAGTGGTCCAGTACATGCTAGTTCATTACAATTACTACACACAGTCTCATCCAGTAAGCCCCTCTACAGCAGCTGTGCTCCACAGAGCTGTGTAAACGCAGAGGCGGCTCTGACCCGGGTCAGTGTGATGGGCTTGGAGTGTTCTGTTCCCTCCATGAGCGGTTCAGCTCAGGACACGTTGCCGTGATGACTGAACGGACATGGGCACCACGGAGGTCCAGCCAGAGTGCTGACTGACCCCGAGCCCGTTATCTCCCGCGTGTCTCCCCGCACTACTGGTTTACGTTGCTGCTTCTCGTCCGTCTTCTATGTTTCTCTGAACTGCTGAGTGGAAATCAGTGTCCTCATCAGTTATGTGTGACGTGGATATGATTTGTTCTGTCCTGATTAGTGAAGCGCTGGTGGGTAAACACTGTTCTTGGTCAGCGTCATACTGAAGTTCTGAACCTGGGGGAGGTGGACCTGAGAGTGGAGCTGGTGAGGACGTAGTGGTTGAAGGAGTTGGGTGTGGAGATATCTCTCTCTGTTTCTCCTGTTTCCAAGCACACACTCTCTCTCTCTCTCTCTCTCTTCCTCTCTCTCTCTCTCTCTTCCTCTCTCTCTCTCTTTCTCTCTCTCTCTCTCTCTCTCTCTCTCTCTCACTCAACATGTCATGTAGCATTCATGTAGTGTTTTCCCAATTCCCAAGTTATTCCCAATATCATTTGTACTTTTATTGCAATATATATACAGCTGTAATGTGTAACTAAATTATTGTATTTTTCTAATAAAACCTGTGTTATCTGGAACTCATGTGAAGTTCAGTGTTTAAGACAGCTTACATAAACTAAATGGCTCTAAGAGATAAGAGTTTTCTAAGGGTTTTTTCTATAGCATATCATAGATTGTATATTACAGATTTCAGACACCAGAGATTCCCTATAAAGTCGTTGCCTCTCTACTGCATACATTTACTAGGTCTAAGGTAGTCTGACTGTGATCCTCTGATAAATAAGGCTGTTTTAGCAATGTATAGTTGCTAACGGATATTCTCCTGGGCTGTTTGAGTACTATTCCTAACAGAGGTGGCAATAGTTATATGGAGTCAGACACATAAAATATTCCTGCTGCTGGCGTAAACAGACGCAGTGGTGGTGGGGGGGGGGGGGGGGGGGGGGGTAGCACTGTAGCCCACCATGCCAGCGTTGACCCTTCACGCTTCCAGGAGTGTTTCCAGTTCATCCTGCCCGCCCTGCCCCACGCCATCGACCTGCTGCGAGACGCTGTGGTGAAGGTGAAGGAGGTGCACGACGCGCTGGAGGACCTGCCCTCCCCCCCGCCGCCCCTGTCTCCGCCTGGCGTCACCAGCCCACACAAGCAGACCGAGGACAAGGGCGTCCAGTGCGAAGACGAGGAGGACGAGAAGAAGGACAGCGGGGTCGCCTCCACCGAGGACAGCGGCTCCTCGCACATCACGGCGGCCGCCATCGCAGCCAAGGTGAGACGGCTCGCCGGCCGTGCCCTCCGGAGCACGCGGACCGAGGCCAGCCCGGCATGGGGCCGTGCCCTCCGGAGCACGCGGACCGAGGCCAGCCCGGCATGGGGCCGTGCCCTCCGGAGCACGCGGACCGAGGCCAGCCCGGCATGGGGCCGTGCCCTCCGGAGCAAGCGGACCGAGGCCAGCCCGGCATGGCTGTACCCCTAGCGTCGGGTTCGGCCTCTGTAGCGTTCGTCCGATTTCTGCCGTTTTGCTGTTAGCCTTAGCTGACCGCTGCAGCTGTGACTGATCTGGTCTTTGGGGTTGGTAGAAGTTATACTGCCATCTTTGTTTTTGCTTCCCAATGAACATAAATGTTTACGTGTTGAATTCTTCTTCAGTAGTGCATGTATGTGAGTTCACGGATGTTGACGTGTTCACCATCAGAGTACGATGTCCCATTCCAACCATGCTGTTGTCATGGCCAAAGGGGGCCGGCCATTGACTGGCTCCATACCTCCAACCTCCACCCCTCCCTCTCATTTCACTTGTTCCTGTGACAACAAGGTAGGTGCCTCCCATTTGCCGTCCCACCCACATCCATCCTTCCTTTTCATTGGTCTTGAAAGTTCAGGTGTAGTTTGAATCTCATCCAGCTTATATATCAAGAATCATTGTTGTGTTTTGCACTAGCTAAATCCATATTCTAGATTTCAATTTGAAATATTAAACAAGAGACGGAAATAATTCCTTGTTGATCACCCTAAAGAATCGTGCTGCATTCTGTGACGATCACACAAACTTCCTCCACGTCTCATTATTTGATGAACAGAAACTCTGTACCATGTTAAATGTGCGATACATTCCAGCCTTATTGACGTTTGTTGTTCTGTCTTGCTATGTAAAGCTCCTGCCCTTACAAAGCACTGTGAATGAGCTGTCCTTGCATAGTGATTAAGATGAGCTTAGCAAGGGTGTGCTCATATGACTCCTGGGATGAGCAAAGTGGAACTTAGTGTTGTTATTATTAGTGCATGGTTTACCTGAGCGTTGGGTTGTTAAAGCGGCCATAGGGGGCCGTTTCCCTGTGAAGCTTCACGTTAACCCCTGTAGGCCTTACGTTAGCCCTGGTAGAGCTTGCATTAGCCTCTGTAGTTCTTACGTTAGCCCCGGTACTAATGAGCAGGCTGCAATGGCTCCACACTGGATCCCTGTCCCGCAGGCTACTTGAGCTAGACTCCCTCTCAGTGCTGCGTATCGTCTGTTAGACAGGAACTAGCATTGCAGATCAAAGCGGATAAAGTTGCTGCCTGTCCAAACTATTCAAACCCACAGATCTGTATGTGTAGATAGGATAGTGTGCCAGTGGAAACTTGCAGATTTTATACAGACTGCATCTAGCCATGCAGTCTGCATCTAGCCCTCAATCATCAAGCCTTGCAGTCTGCATCTAGCCATCAAACGGATCGTTCAAATGTACTCACACATTCCAGGGTGGTACTCTTAATAGGATGCCACCGTTGCAGTTTGTGACATTTCTTCCTTCCTAGATATTCCATGATCAAGTAGCATTATTGAAAAGTGGAACTGTTTAGGAACCACAGCAACTCAGCCATGAAGGGGCAGACCACGTAAAGTTACAGACCACGTAAAGTTACAGACCACGTAAAGTTACAGACCACGTAAAGTTACAGACCACGTAAAGTTACAGACCACGTAAAGTTACAGACCACGTAAAGTTACAGACCTATGACTTCAACCCCACTGAACACCTTTGGGACGAGCTAGAACAGAGAGTGTGAGCCAGGCCCTCTCATCCAACATCAGTGGCTGACATCACAAAGGCTCTTCAGGAAGATTGGCCACAAATTCCCATAGACACACTCCAAAATGTACAGAACCTTCCCAGAAGAGTGTAAACTTATAACTTCAAAGGGGTGATCAGTTCCATATTAATGCCGTTGGATTTAGAATGGAATGTCATCAAAGCTCCTGACTGTAGAATGTCAAGAAAAAATAAAGAAAATCTAAACCCATCCAACATAACATCCCATCTGTTTTACACCACTGTTGTATCGCTGTCATTCAGAGAATGTATGCATTAAACAAACAAACACACATGTATACAGAAAAAACTCCAAACAAAAAATGTCACAGCATTCAAAAGGGAACAGTGAGACATCTACGCAGTCCATCTTTACATGTTCATTGGAGTTAGAAGTTTCACATTGTATGAGCATATTAGACCGGTTCATTTCGTAGACCGTGGATTAACATTCAGTGTGGCATCTAGGAGAATGGCTGTAGTAATGGGAATTGAGAAGCTTGATGGCATTAAACTATGAAGCTGTAAGTGCCTGAAAAATGTGTCCTAAGCTGCTCGGAGGATATAAAAATGTCATCGGAGTACAAGTCCTTTCATATAGTAATTCCTTTCTCAACCTGGCTTCTGATGGCACACTCAGTAATAGATGGTAAATATGTTATCTTTCATTATAGGCTGTAAATAGAGAACTCATTAAGTGAAACGCTATCTGAAACCGAGACCAAATCTTGAACAAATGTCACCGTTGGGTTTGTGGAGCACAGCGATATGGGGTCTTTAACCAAAGCAGGGTGTCATCGCTACAGGATGTCAATGGAGTGCTTCTGTAACTCACTCCAAGGTCTTGGGGTCAGTTCTCATTGAGCACACGAGTGACTCTGGGTAAGACCACCTGACATGCTGAAGAATGCTGCTGTCTCAGGATCCTTTGAGTATTTGAGATATTTATCCAATGTAACAAGATATCCGAAAATCACATAATGTAGATGGAAATTAGTGAGATGTGAGAAAAATAGGGAGATGTTGAAAACAAAATACATCAAAAAATGTTGAAACAAATACATCAAAGATTTCATTTTACTAGTTTAACTTTTCCATCTGGTGGTGGAAGGAGATTCCAGCCTTCAGAAAAAAATGAAGACTATTATAATTAGGCAGAAATTGATTTTATTATGTAAAAAAATATATTTTTTTAATTCATGTAATCCAAATTCGTACTATTTAAATGTTTTGAATTCTAAAGTTTAAAGGGGAATGAATTCTAAGCAGTCACATGGGATAGCACATGGGATAGTGTGTGTCCAGTAAACCGAGTTAATGAGATAGACCAGCTAGGGGATCTGACAAGTACAGTGTTATATTGTCAGCATATGGTGAATATAAAGCATAGGTTTTACACATAAGGTTTTGAGAACGCCAAACCTCAGAAATCTCATATATGCCCAGAAGTATACAGATGTTTGGTCTCCTCAATGTCCACTCCAGATTAGCACTCCTTTCCCTGCATGCTGGCCATCGCTGCTTATGTCCAGAGTTCTGCAGAGGTCGGCTCATCCCAGCATGCTGGTAGACCGCACATTCCGTTTCAGTCTCGGCCGTATTCACTCCTTCCAGGTCAGAGGGAAGTAGTTATGTTATTACCAGTGTCAGTTTTGACAGCCTGCGATTCGGGATTCATTGTGGACATTGTGGAGGAGTGTGGACATTGTGGAGAAGTGTGGACATTGCCTCAGTCCTCCAGAACTATAGATTCTGCTGTGTCACTAGCTCTGTTAGCGACGTTTCTCCCTTTTCATTCGTACCAAATCTTTGCCCATTTACATGCCAGTCTCAAAAGAAACTAATGAAACGTAAAGGTATTGGTTTCTCTTTTGTTGGGCAAAGGGAGCTGAATATATTATTGTTTTTATGTTGAATGTCAACACACACACACACACACCCCCCACACACCCCCTGGCAAATTTAATTTTTCATTGCGCAGTGAGTAATGTGTCTGTTTGCACAAACCAGCAAACAGTGATGTGTTACTGAGAAACTTTCTAATCCAGGAGAAATATTTAGGATATGAAGTACAAAAAGGCTGATCACTATTCCGCATAATATTCATTACATTGAACCTTATTCTAAGTAATTAATCACCATGAAAACCCATGATAATATGAATAGTTTTCGGGAGACACATAAAAAAGAGCACAGATGTAATGGACTTAACTGAAATAACTACTTACAGACTAGCTGGTTACCTTCTGTTTTCTGTGATATTACTGTTGTGTGGACTTTCTTTCTCAGGTATGTCTAAATGTTCACAATAAATGATTGATATCTAATGTCTCTTTTTTCCCTCCATCATAGATTCCAGACTCCATCATTTCACGGGGTGTTCAGGTGTTACCACGGGACACAGCCTCCCTTAGCACTACGCCCTCGGAGTCTCCACGTGCTCAACAGTCCCGCCTCTCCACTGCCTCATGCCCCACCCCCAAAGTAAGGTCCTACTATATCTCCCATCATGCACCTTCTTCCCTCCCCAGGCCTAAGTTCTCTTGTCACTGCACACCCACTGTGCTCCCATTGGCTCAAGCTTCATCTGCTGCGACGCCACTGGCCACTTTGACACTCAGCATTTCCATTTCAGAGAGCAGCAGTTTCACCCATTGGTCCATTGGGCCAGCCAGTGGATCCACCCATTGGCCAGTTGGGCCACCAAGTAGTTCCATCATTGGGCTGATTTTAAGGAGAGGAGTGTCTTTTCTTTGGGGGGTGGGGCACTTTCTTTGCCCTTTGACCTTTTTGGGTCAATGTGTTGCAGCTTTATCCTTTATTTTTCTAAACCTGGGTTGTTAATGTTTACTCATGGTCTTGTGTATTTTCTTTAAGTGTGTAAATATCCTATTTACAGGAGTGTACTGTTCCTCCAAACTCCACCCCTTCTTCCTTCTGGTTTATGCTAACCAATGTCAGTGTAGCTTTGAGCAGTTAAACTTTTACGCCATTCTGACTTGACCATACTTTCTTCAGTCATGTGCCACAGAAACACTCTCATCTCATGTTACACCAGCAGGAAGTATCATGGTAAACAAGGTGCCACGTACAGGGACTCTGAACGCTCACCGCTGCTGAGCTGAATTTGCTTACACCAGAGCTATTCCACTGTGTCAAGGGCCATATTGTGGAGTTAGGGCCCCAGCACAGGAGTTAGGGCCCCAGCACAGGAGTTAGGGTTTAAACTGTGCAATAGTGAAATGTTCAGGAGTATACATAGTTCTCTCATATTGTGACTTGGTGTGTGTGTGTGTGTGTGTGTGTGTGTGTGTGTGTGTGTGTGTGTGTGTGTGTGTGTGTGTGTGTGTGTGTGTGTGTGTGTGTGTGTGTGTGTGTGTGTGTGTGTGTGTGTGTGTGTGTGTGTGTGAGGCCTTGAAAAGCCCTGATGTATCTGACTGGGCACTATGGTGTCGTACCTGGTGCCCTGCTGGTTGTAGTGTTTGACCTTCACAAGTGCAGTATGGAGGCTGAGAGCGTGTGAGTAATCTGTGAGTAAGATGAAAGCCTGTGGGAACACAGCCGTGGCGTGAATAGACTAATGGTGCTTAATGCACAGCAGAGGACTGGAGGACTTGCATCAGAGTAGGAAATGAAGCTGCTGCTCTCTCTCGCCCTCCAGTGGCATGAATGTGTAATACATTGCTGAAGTATTGCAAACAGTGTTCCAAATGCTGAACTAGATGATGAAGAAAATGGCTGGTAAAAATAAAGGCTGTGTAATTATTTTTCACCTTTTGTTGTTAATATTTCTAGAAGGAGTTCTACTGGGAGACAGCCTGTTAGACTGAACTCTAATAGATTATACCATTGCTGGAATGGCAGCCCTTGTAATTGAACCCCTCGGCTCTGCTCTGATTTTGATGACTGCAACCTCTTTGAAAGACCATAAGCTAGCTGTGAGTGTGTGTGAGTGTGTGTGTATGCGTGTGTGTATGCGTGAGAGTGCGTGTGTATGCATGAGTGAGTGCGTGTGTATGAGTGAGTGCGTGCGTGCGTGTGCGTGAGTGAGTGCGTGTGCGTGAGTGAGTGCGTGTGCGTGAGTGAGTGCGTGTGTGTGTGTGCGTGAGTGAGTGTGTGTACATGTGTAAATGTGGGTAAATTTGTGTTATAAGTGAATAGAGTATGGTGAGACAGAGTAAGCGCTATATAGAGAAGAATATTTGTTCTGAACTGTGTTTGAGGTATATGCTTTAGGGTAGCCAGGGGCAACCATGTCTCAGACATATTCTCTCTCTCTCTCCTCTCTCTCACTCACACACACACACACACACACACACACACACACACTGCAGTGCTCTTTCCCTTAGTTGCATAAGGCAGTGTGTGGCTGGGTTGTGCTAAGTGGACAGCATCTGTGTGCAAAACACAGAGATAATGATGTCAGTGCTCCAGAAAGCAGTCTTTACCGACTCTCTCTGTGTCTCCTCTGTCTTCTCTCCCTCTCTTTTCTCTATCTCTTACTCTCTTTTTCTCTCATCTCATTTCTCTTATACATAGACTGTATTTTATTATTTTTTTCTCACACATCGATGGCATTATTCGTGGCTGTTTGACTCTCTGACAAAGTCATTCTCTCTCTCTGTCTCTCATTCTCTCTGTCTCTCTCTCTGACACTCTGTCACTTGATGGAACACTCCTCTCATGACCGGTTTCATGGGCTAGCTGAAAGTCAAAGAAAGGCGTAGTATATGCATACACACACACACACCAAATGCTCCTAGCACAGGCAGGTAGGCAGGCCAGCCCATGGCATTGTGCACGATCTACCTTGGTGTGCCATTGCCAGATTTAGCTCCTCATCTAAACCTTGCATGCGCTCTCTCTCTCTCTCTCTCTCTCTCTCTCTCTCTCTCTCTCTCTCTCTCTCCCCCCACACTTTCCTTTCACTCCTCCTTTCTATCTCACGTGTGGTCATGTTTGCACGTGTGTGTGTGTGTGAATGGGAGAAGCAGCCTTCTCCTGGATCTGGATAAATGATGGTAAGCATCGCTTTTTCCCTTCTTTCACCCGCTGGAACATTTCAGCTGGCTTTTATTATTCAAAAAATAATAATAAATCAATATTTTTGTTGTTTGGTGCTTTGTGTGCTATGCATGCGTATTTTATTCTGGTGTTTAGCACGTATGTTTGATGCAGGGGCGTGCGTTGAGAGCAGGGCCTGTTTGTGGCAGCCTGGCCCAGCGTGACCCCGTCTGGGTGCCTGTGTTTGGGGGGGTATCCAGCCAGTGTGGCGGGGCAGTAGCCCTGGGGGTCTGGCCCTCAGTGCGATGGGGCAGTTCTGGGCCATATCCCTCTGAGCACCACCGTTCCTCTATGAAGCTCCTCTGTGTGCGTGCGTGCGTGTGCGTGCGTGTGCGTGCGTGCGTGCGTGTGCGTGTGCGTGCGTGCGTGCGTGCGTGCGTGCGTGCGTGCGTGCGTGCGTGCGTACGTGTGCGTGCGTGTGTGTGCGTGCGTGTGCGTGCGTATAATGAAAACTCTGTGTCAGAGTTTTCTGTGTCGTTCACGAGCACAGAGGAAAATGATCGCTCCTCTTCAGGAAGTCAGTGAGCTGTCCCTGTTCCCCTTCTAACTGCTCCATTCCCAAGGGCTTCTGGGACCACAGTGGTCCACACGTCTCACTGGGGCTGAATGCTTGTATGTGTGTTTGACAGACAAGTGGATTCCTATGATTGTTGCTATTTTTCTCATGCTTGTAATATCTCTGTCGTGCCCGTATATTGGTTTATATATTCGTCACCTGAGAACTTGTTTAGAATAACGTGCTGTTGGAATTGACGGGTAGAATGGGCTTAGGAGACAGTGGTGCCGGTACAGCCCGGTCCAGCCCTGTCTAGGTCTCTTAAGAATAAGAATTACATGGAGAACACATGTATATAAATACACACAAAGATGAGAATTATTTATCATCAATTATCAATTACTTATCATCAATTATCAATTACTTATCACTTCTTTATCACCCTTGGCTTGCTCACTGGGAGCTTGGACCTGGACACTTGTAAAGCTGCTTTGTGGCAACAACGCTGTGTAAAAAAGCGCTGTATAAAAATCTTTTGATTTGAGATTGGCAGTCATGCCCAAATGTGCTGTTGCTGTCCAAAATCCAACATCAAGTCAGGGAGATGTTTAGCCATAGTGTCTTCATCCTCATGCACATAATATGAAGGAATTGGAGGAAGGGCCTGAGCCACGGTGACCTGCTCGGATCAGGCTATAAAACGCAGTGATGCTGTAAAGGAGTAATGTCCCAGTGTTGGAGAGACAGAGCGAGTGTGAGTGAGGGAGTGACAATGTGAGGAGGGGGCAGAGACAGAGTGAAGGAGAGACGGTATGTCGGGTGGAGGCTGGGGAAAGTGCGTGTGTGTGTGCGTGCGTGCGTGTGTGTTAGCACGTGTGTGTGTGTGTTAGCGTGTGTGTGTGTGTGTGTGTGTGTGTGTGTGTGTGTGTGTGTGTGTGTGTGTGTGTGTGTACATTGTCTTCGTATGTAAGTGGACATCGATTGGTGGGGTCAGTGAGACTGAAGCAGAGGCGGAAGGGACAGTGTGTGCCCTTAATGTTGCCATGGTGATCACTGGACGGCCTGTCACTAGATCTGACTGCTGCATCACATTTAGTGACAAATCACATATTGAGAGAGAGAGTGAGGAAGAGGAAGAGGGTGAGAATATATGCGTTGGAAGATTTTGTGTGTGTGTGTGTGTTCTACTGTTCTGCTCAAATCCCAGTTTTGGGGTTCACTTATTTACTTCACACTAATCCATTCTTCATCTCCCAGCCCAGTAGGTTAGCTCTGAACCACGAGCTCAGTCTTCTCTCCTGGAAGCATTTCTCCAGGAACGCGTCCTGTTCATCTCCAAGCAATAAAACACAGAGACTAGAGAGATGAGCAAAGTGTTCCTGCATTTTCTGCTCTTTTGACTCTTGTGTAGGACTGTCGTTTGTTTGTTGAAGGCACCACAAGTGGTATTCACCCTCCATCGCCCCTGCCACACCTCTGTTAACCCTTCTCCCCCTTCCTCTTCCCCCCTCCTTTCTCGGCTTCTCTCTCTGTGTTTCTATCTGTCTGTCTCTCTCTTTGTGTTTCTGTCTATCTGTCTCTCTCTCTCTCTCTCTCTCTCTCTCTCTCTCTCTGTCCTCCTTTCCCTCTCTTCCTGCCTCAGGCGCGGCTCACTTCCTGTTCATCCACCTGTAGTGTCACAGAGGTACTTCAGCGTTCCAGATGGAAGTTGACCATTTCTACTGATCTGGGATCAGCTTGCCCCACCCAGATGCTCAGGGTTATTGGTGAAGCTGGTCTCAGATCAGATAATAGGAGGGACTTCCATTGCCACCTGCTTTTGCTGCCACTCCTGTGTGCACCACGATGCACCATCCTCTTCATCTTCACACCTTCATGTCACTCCAGAACCACCTGTTCTGGCTTTTACATTAATGTGTCTTCTTTCTCATTCTGATTGGCTTATATTGTCTTTCATGCTTAGAAAAAAAACAACTGAATTATTTTTGTCAAGCAGCATTCTAAACTTCATTTTAAATAAACAAGCTAAACATGATAGATTTTCCATTTATAAATTTAAAAGCCCCTTTCTAAGAATTTAGAACAGTTGGTAAACTAATCAGGCATAGCTAACAGATATATAACTTGTCCATCCCTGTAACAGTATTAAACAAAGAGGATTTGTATAATGTTGAAATTAAAGGCCCATTATCCATATAGAAGCTTCTGCCTTGCCATGATCAGTCAAAAAGTTAAAGCAAAAATCAGCAAATCCCAACAGCCTTTTCAAGGCTTCTTACATTTGCCACTTTCACTTCTGTCTCTAACCTTTCTGGCAAATTCTGCTGCTTTAGCAAGAGTCACATTTTGCCTTATTACCTGCTAATTTTTCATATCTAGCATAGAAGATCCATAGTGTCTGTGTTTGTTTGTGTGTGTGTGTGTGTGTTTGTGTGTTGTGTTTGTAGTGCTTTACAGATGCTTTCAGTGTTCTCTGAAGCAAGCCAAGAGATGCTGTGTGCGTGTGCGTGCGTGCGTGTGTATGCGTGTGTGTGAATGGTTAATGTCATTATGAGGTGTGTGTGTGTGTGTGTATAGGGGTGTGTGTGTGTGTGTGTGTGTGTGTGTGTGTGTGTGTGTGTGTGTGTGTGTGTGTGTGTGTGTGTGTGTGTGAGTTACTGTCCTGTGGTTTTCTCCAGGCGTCTCGGAGAGAGTTCAGGGCGCACTTGGATGAGGTCATCACGCTCAAGTCAAGGTACTCTACCTTGGACCAGGTAAAGAGTTTGACTCTCCCCCTCCCCTGCATATAGATCCATATCCCCACACGCACACTGCCACATGCATGCACACACACACACACACACACACACACACACACACACACACACACACACACACACGTGTCCTCTTGGCAAATGGCCACCAGCCTATCGCTGGACGTCCCATCAGCCGCCCTGCTGCTGATAACCAATCGTACGCAGCGTGTAAATGACGCTGTGCCCTCACGTATCGGTGCGCATCACTCTCTGTGGCCGTGAGGCAGCACCGTGGCGGTGAATTCACACACACCGCCCAGCCGACCCCTCCGAGTGCTTCATCACGCAGCAGAACCCCTTATTGGCCCTGACACTCGCTCATGAATAATTCATCCTCCATGACACTTCTCCAATCACTCTTCATTTCACTCATTTACACGCACGCTGACTCCCCAGCCCTTGTGTGTGTGTGTGTGTGTGTGTGTGTGTGTGTGTGGTGCGTACGTATGTGCGTGCGTGTGTGTGTGTGTGTGTGTGGGGGGGGGGGGGGGGGGGGGGGTGCGTACGTATGTCCTTGTGTTTGTGTGTGTGTGTGTGTGTGTGTGTGTGTGTGTGTGTGTGTGTGTGTGTGTGTGTGTGTGTGCGCGCGCGCGCGTGTGCACATTGTCAACATCATCCTCTTTGGGTTAATTATGAATGTACACGGTTGTGTTCACGATTTCCATGCATTCATGGAGAGGCTTCTCTGTTCTTCTCACCTCCCTCAGTGTGTAGTGTATGGTGAAATGATGGGGAGAGACGTGGGAAGCCTCAGGCTGTAGTGGCCACTGTGTGCCTGTAAACCAGGTTTCATGGAGACCAGGCACAAGGGGCTTTAGGTGCAGCAGTTTACAGATATTTCCCTGCAAGGCTATGAAATATACTAGTTACCCGTAACACGTTAAAGTATAAGTAACTCCTAATACTGATAGCACTGGAGGTTGTATTTATAGCAGTAAGTCTTTTGCTTGCATAGCTGATGGACGTCTCGTTGATATTGAAGTCCTGACTACGATAGGTTGGCAGTACCTAGTGGGTTAGAACGAGTTGTAATTTGAGAAATATGTACAGTGTCAACAGTGTTGTTCAGAGCTTTCATCCATCCATCTGTCCAACTGAGCATCCCTCCATCTCTCCATCTGTGTGTCGTCTCCAGCCAGCTATTTATTCACCTTCCTCGCTACCCATCAAACTCTCAGATATGACCTGAACTCAGAGAGCAAATGACCACGATGACCCCATCACCCCCTGCTGCGGTGGCCTTTGGTTCCCTGGGTACTACAGAAACAAACACAGCTGCAAAAAAAAAATAAATTTAATCCATTGAACATGCTTTGAATTTTTACTCAACTGGTAACATACCCAGCAAGTGCACGTGGGAACAGTGCACGTGGGAACAGTACGCCGTGTTCTGTGTCCTGCTTGCCATGTTGAGTTATACCACACCGTTCCTGTGCTATGCCTCTTTGCTTACCCATGTTTCTTTGCTGGCTGGCACTACCAGTACATCAGTATATGAGTTTAACGCTGTGCACACCCTGTCCCTAACCAGATTCACACCCTTCTGTTGCGCTCTAAGCACTCTCTCTAGCTCTCATCAGTCGGTCTTGTACAAATATAGTGCTGAGTCTAAATGCATTTGAACTCTTGCTTTTCTTTGTTTCCGGGTTTTGCAAGTCTCTCCTCTGCTCTGTGTGTCGTAAACCCCCTTTTGTTTCTGTCCGTTACCAAAGCTCCACTCTAGGCTGGAGGGCCTCAGAGCCGATCGCTGGAGCCATAGGACCCACGACTCGCGAGTAACTATTCCCCACCCCGCAAAAAAACAAAATAAATAAACAACAAAAAATATTTATATATCTATATCTAAAGGAGCTGCTTCCATCCGCAAACTCGGCTTTGCGTCAGGAGCTCAGACTCCTCCTCTTCCTCTTTTCCTCTCCGTTTCCTCTTGTGCTCTCTCTCTCCTGTGTAGAAGCCACTCTAACTCCTTCTTTTTCTTCCATCAGCCATGTGGTGTGTCGGAACCTCTTGTGGATGTTGAATTCTGTTCCGTTCTTTTTTTTCATCTTTTTCCGTTTTGCCTTCCTCCTCCCCGTTTGGCTTTGTTTAACGGTTCCTCCATCTAGACGCAGTGTGTCTCTGCTCTCTGCTTCTCCAGCTAGGTCTCATTGTCCTCTTTTGCTTTGATGTCCTCTTGTCTCTCACTTTCTTGATGCTGGATGTTGATCATTGAGTCGTTGTCGTGTCGGTGCTAGTCTGTTGTATCTGGATCGTAAGTAGAAAGGGTTCGGGACCCTTGCTTGGACACTCCCTGTAGGCCAGGGCTTCTCTCCTGCGGAGGGCAAGGGAGGGCTTCGCTTCAAGGCTTTGGTGTTTTAAACATATTAGCCAGATCATAGATGTCTGTAATCCATGTGCACAGCAACAGACAATAACAAATCTTGAAACAGAAACAAAGCCCGCCTGTACACCCTTGGCCTAAGGGAACATTCTATTGGAACTTGACATTTGTAGCTTAACAATTTGACTGTTTGAATGCATAATTGATTGCTATTATTATTATTATTATCTTTTAAAGTGCTATTTGAACAATTTGAGTGGAACCTATGCTCACATTAAACTTTATGATAATAAAGATGATGACAATAAACAACAGAGGAGTGCAAACGGTCGCACTTGGGGAGAGCCTGTAAACATTACATCTCTGGCTCAACACTGCCCTCTACGTGTGACCCATTGCTCTCATCTTTGGTCCTTCTAAATGGTTTTGAAATTGCATGTAATCTTAACAAGAGAACCAACCCCATAACAACAGCATGGTGATAATGATAATAATGGCGGTAGGACTGGAGAAGTCATGTGTGTCTTTGCGCTGATTTCTTTTGGTGGCTGTATGTGGATGTTTAGATGACCGTCCCCGAACGTCTTGAAGCCAGTCAGTGGAATGCTGCTGACCTGGACCAAGGACAACTGTTTCCTTGGGGTCTCATGACATTTCTTTCCTCTTTCTCCCCCTTTCTCTTTCTTTCTCTCTCCCTCATTCCCTCTCACTCTTTCTCTCTCCCTCATTCCCTCTCTCTCTTTCTCCCTCTCTATCTCTAGGTACAGTCACGATGCGGCAGCAAGGAGAACATCCTGAGAGCCAGTGAGTGTTGAGAAAGCTTGTGGGTGTGAGTGGGTGGGTGTGTGTGAGTGGGTGGGTGTGTGTGAGTGGGTGGGTGTGGGTGGGTGTGTGTGAGTGGGTGGGGGTGTGAGTGGGTGGGTGTGTGAGTGGGTGGGTGTGTGTGAGTGGGTGGGTGTGTGTGAGTGGGTGGGTGTGGGTGGGTGTGTGTGAGTGGGTGGGTGTGTGTGAGTGGGTGGGGGTGTGTGAGTGGGTGGGGGTGTGTGAGTGGGTGGGAGTGTGTGAGTGGGTGGGTGTGTGTGAGTGGGTGGGTGTGTGTGAGTGGGTGGGTGTGTGTGAGTGGGTGGGTGTGTGAGTGGGTGGGTGTGTGAGTGGGTGGGTGTGTGTGAGTGGGTGGGTGTGTGTGAGTGGGTGGGTGTGTGTGAGTGGGTGGGTGTGAGTGGGTGGGTGGGTGTGAGTGGGTGGGTGTGTGTGAGTGGGTGGGTGTGTGTGAGTGGGTGGGGGTGTGTGAGTGGGTGGGGGTGTGTGAGTGGGTGGGGGTGTGTGAGTGGGTGGGGGTGTGTGAGTGGGTGGGAGTGTGTGAGTGGGTGGGTGTGTGTGAGTGGGTGGGTGTGTGTGAGTGGGTGGGTGTGTGAGTGGGTGGGTGTGTGAGTGGGTGGGTGTGTGTGAGCGGGTGGGTGTGTGTGAGCGGGTGCGTGTGTGTGAGCGGGTGCGTGTGTGTGAGCGGGTGCGTGTGTGTGAGCGGGTGCGTGTGTGTGAGCGGGTGGGGGTGTGTGAGTGGGGGTGTGTGTGTGAGTGGGTGTGTGTGTGTGAGTGGGTGTGTGTGTGTGAGTGGGTGGGTGTGTGTGAGTGGGTGTGTGTGTGTGGGTGGGTGTGTGTGAGTGGGTGGGTGTGTGTGAGTGGGTGTGTGTGTGTGAGTGGGTGTGTGTGTGTGAGTGGGTGTGTGAGTGGGTGGGTGGGTGGGTGTGTGTGAGTGTGTGGGTGGGTGTGTGTGTGGATGTGGGTGGGTGGGTGTGGGTGTGTGTGAGTGGGTGTGTGTGTGTGAGTGGGTGTGTGTGTGTGAGTGGGTGTGTGTGAGTGGGTGGGTGTGTGTGAGTGGGTGTGTGTGTGTGAGTGGGTGTGTGTGTGTGTGAGTGTGTGTGTGGATGTGGGTGGGTGGGTGTGGGTGTGTGTGAGTGGGTGTGTGTGTGTGAGTGGGTGTGTGTGTGTGAGTGGGTGTGTGTGAGTGGGTGGGTGTGTGTGAGTGGGTGTGTGTGTGTGTGAGTGTGTGTGTGGATGTGGGTGGGTGGGTGTGGGTGTGTGTGAGTGGGTGTGTGTGTGTGAGCGTGCGTGTGTGCGTGCGTGTTTGTGTAATCTCTCCTCTGTCTCGGTCACAGGTCACAGTGCGGTGGACATCACTAAGGTGGCCAGGAGACACCGCATGTCCCCGTTCCCCCTCACCTCCATGGATAAGGCCTTCATCACTGTGCTGGAGATGACCCCTGTCCTGGGCACTGAGATCATCAACTACAGAGGTAGGACGCTAACCACCGTACACACACACACACACCCGAAGGACCGAAGATCCCCGCCCATGTGCCATTGCCATGCCATTCCTCATTCGACCCCATGCTGCCCCTAGATCCTGGAAGCAACCATGAGATGATTAGAGATGATTACTATCTCCCATGACTACAGCTGGCTTGGCTTTTTTTTTTTTTACACTTAGCTATTTAATTTCCTAATTTTAGCCAAACACTCTGAAATATGCTTTTCACTAGTTATCTGAAACAATTAATGTTTCAGTTAACATTGTTTTCTGTAAAAGACCCTAAACTGAAGAATTCTATTAAATATTCAACAGATTTTCAGTGAAAATAAAAATGGTGTGGAAATCACACCATTCCATCACAATATTTCAGTAATGAGCAGATTCAGCAACAGCTGACTGTCACATACTTGCAGCCTGTTCTGGTCCTCAACCAGAGTTTAATATAGTGGCACAGAAAGCAAGAATCAGAACAAAACAACCATACATATCCAAATGTACTGAATACAGTACAGGATACTGAAGTTAAGGGATGAGATGAGCATTGTTCACAGGTGCTAATGGAATGCTAAGCATTTGTTTTCTGTCAGGATCAATACAAACTGTATGTAGGCTTAGACACAAATGGCTAAATCTGTGGATGATGAAACGTGCATAGATTTCAGTGTCGGGGAATAACGTCATCAGATCAGATGGGCATCAGATCTCTGACTGTTGAGAGTAAGCTTTACCCAAAGCTTAAGTAAGCTTTACCCAACATTTTACACAGTGAGAAACATTCTGGCAAAATAAATCCATTCTTCACTAAACTTTGGATAGATATACTTTGGACTTTGCATATGTATATTAAATACTAAAAAAATAAATGAAAATATAAATATAACCAGCACAATTATAATTTCCATGAAGATTATTAAAAAGTACATAAAGCCAATATGTCTCGTGTTGGATTTCACAGGCATATCAGCCAAGTGCTGTCTGGACGTATGAATGTATGGAGGGTGTCACTCTGCCCTCCGTTCACACCGAACGCTAATGAATTACCCAGATATAGTGCATCTTCTGCTGAACTCCATCTTTATTGTCTTTACTGGAATTCAACTATGTTTAATCAGTAAATGAATCCATGAACACTGAAGATTAGTACTTTCATAAGGAGTTGTGTCCTTTCAGCTTGGTCTAAGCAATATGTTTCCATAGAAACCTGTTTTGTTTTTTAAATAACGCACATGAAATGCACATGTTTACACAGTCGCATACAAAACAGACAACTTCTCTCTTGAGCTGATGGAAGGGAAATTGGTTCTTTGAGAGGTTCTGTATGAATTATATTATCATCATCATTATTATTATTAGCCAGTATGAGATATGATGAGGCATCGGTGCACCTTGCATATATAAAGTAGCGTCCACGGATGCTTTCTTAATGATTTTTTAATTCATTGTGTATTCCATGACAGTTGATTAAGGTTAACTGGAATTATTCATGTCAGTCTGTGGATTCACAGATGGAGTCTCCCAAAAAACATTTTAGGCAGGACATGTCAAAGCACTGAAGTACCAGTGTGTGGATGGTGCAAGCGTCAGTATGAAAGCTTTGGTTTGGCCTTCACAGCCTGTGGAGAACCAGGCATGGAGCTTCACGCTCACATACTATCGTTGTTCTTGCTCAGTAGAAGAATGGTGACAATGTAGCGGAAAACAGTAGTAATGTCTGGGATGAAGGGAAAACAGATTACATTCATCACAGTTGAAGTTGTCACAGTCTGTGTCAGAGGTGTGTACATTTTACACAGAAGAATTTGATTGTGCTTTGTTAACATTTATTCATTTTATTAAGTGTGACGGCACTATTGTGCACTGCTCAGTTTAAATATTGACATGAGAAATACTATAAATAAGCTGCCAACGACCAACAACTGGGAAGCTGTTTCTGGGAGACGTTTGTCAACAAGTTAAGTGAAGACATTTGTGGTGGTATACGCATCATATCCAGTTCAGCTTTTCAGTGGACTGTGGTCATTGGAGCGCTGCTGGTTTATAATAGGACTGACCTGATAACTGCTGATTGCACTGACATGCACCAATCAGAAATGTGATCCACTAGCCCACTGACACACACCAATCAGAAGCGAGATCCACTAGCCCACTGACACGCACCAATCAGAAATGTGATCCACTAGCCCACTGACACGCACCAATCAGAAGCGAGATCCACTAGCCCACTGACACGCACCAATCAGAAGCGCGATCCACTAGCCCACTGACACGCACCAATCAGAAGCGCGATCCACTAGCCCACTGACACGCACCAATCAGAAAGGCGATCCACTACCCTCACTCATATATACTGAACACCCTCATCTCTCGCTCCTCCTGTTCCGTCGTTCCTTGTGTCATCCGCCAGTGTGCTCAGAACTCGTCCATCTCGTCCCAAGTCACTCCCTCCCCTCGGAGCGGTGAACCTTTCCACGAAGGGCAGAAGCCGCGGTGCGACGGGCACTCCTTCCCATGCTGCCGTGCACCGAGTGGTCCCGAGTAAATGGGAGAAGCTCAGGAAAACACCAGGCTGTCAGGCTGCAGACAGTTGGCAAAGGGCCACAACAAACCAAACCGTGCATACAGCAGGCATGGTCACCCAGCCGTAGTTCCACACCATGATTTTTTTATTTAACCCACACTCATTTTGCACTGCAGTACCGAGGGGCTCTTGGGCTTCCTGTACTGTCGGCGTACGGCTCATGTCCGTTCCTTTCGGCAACCCCCTAACCGCCACGCCCATCGCCGACCCAGCCGGGCCCTCCGCATGCGGGCTCCCCCTCGCCGCTCTGCTGCCGCTCGCTGGGCCTCAATCTCGGATCTTTATGATGAGGGATTGTGTGGTCGCCCGTGTGGTAGTGACGCTTGCCCTGCGTGTGGTAGGCCCCGCCGCAGGCCACCTGGTCCCTCCAGTGCAGAAAGGCGTGTGGCGCCTGACTGGCTCCGACTGGAGGAAGGTCCCTGTCTGTACTGGTGGCAGAGCAAAGCTAGAGAGGAGATCGCCCTGCCATCACACAGGTCAGTGTCGCCCAACCCCGCCACGCCACCCCTCCCCCACCTGTCGGTCACCCCATCACCCCTGTTCAGCTCTCATCCGGGAATACGGCCTCCATCCCAGCTTCCAGCTTGCTTCACCTCCAGGACAGCAGGAAGTGATGGAGAGCAACACAGAGAGTAGGCTTTAGTGATTGTGGTTCTTTCTGCAGCAGATCATGGTAGGGAGACGTGCTTTCTCTTCCTTCTTCGGGTCATATGAGTAATCGCAGATGTTCTGTGTGGATTCTTGAAGGGGGTCATAACCATATCTTGGAATAGTGTGTGCAAAATAGATGAAAGCAATTTGCAGAAAAAATTATCCTTCCTTGACGGCATTCTCCATAAGTTTAGGAGATCGTGGAACATCTTCAAAGACTGAATAAAGATTCAGTCATTCTTGGTTCAGATTGGATTACATCTGAATATGAGGAGAGAGCTGAACCACTTGGGGAGATGCATTTGCCCATTAGCTGCCTTCATGCCAAAAACAAATGAATTAATTAAATGAATGTGAGAATACCCTACATATTTTTCCACTATACTGAAAGTAAAAAGTAATTATTTAAATTCAATTACAATAAGAAAAGGAAGGGGGGGGGGGGGGGGGGTTAATAAAAAAACATCTCCTGCACTATTAGAACAATCCCATGAGAAATGGTTTCAATTACAGTAACATTTATGGACTTTTCCAGGTGCTTTGGCCTTGCCCTCTGTGTCTTTTAAGGTCTGTTTTGCCATTCTAGACTCATTATATTCAGGTTGCTATTTATTTTTTGAAAGAACTAGTTATGTTTGTATCACTGGATGACTTGTTGATAATTTCCCGTAGCCCTGTTAAAGGCAAATGGATTGCCATTTTGGTGAAAGCACAAATTAAGCACACAGCCCACAGTAAATAAAAATATTTTAAAGTGTGTGGTTATCAAGGGACTTGTGGATGTATAATGTTCAGAATACACTGCAGTTATTCTTAGATTCTTTACATAAGACCTTTATAGTGACGAGCTACCATCAGAGTCGCAGATATTAATTATCAATTAGTACAGTGCTAACAACCAGCACAACTGAAATGAACAATATGTCACTGCAGTAGTCATGTTTCAGACCCTTGGTAACAGGTATAAGGTCACAGGTCACTTTGTTCTCCATAGCCATTCAGGCTGGCTAACAGATGGAAGAACAGTACTGATCATGAAGGTCCTCATCCTGGAAGTTCCTTTCAAGAATACTAGCCATCAGGTTGAATGTGCATGTGTGCAAGTACATGCTAAGAAACTGCTTGGTGGCAAACCCATGGCTCAAAGCACCACCTACCGTTGGACAGAATAGTCCACAGGAATTCTGATACCAGACAGATGAACCTAAGCACTGCTTGGATTGGACACACACCATCAAAATTAATGCCACACACCATGCTTAGCTCTGCATGAATTAAAAATAAAACCGTAAGGATCTTCATTCTGAACTCTCTTATAAACTGGAGGACAAAACAAGAGATCATAACCTCAAAATATTGCCCAGGTCACCATAATATGTGGTGCATACCAAGGAGATGCACTGTTGCCATTGCTGTTTTGCATAGGCCCAGTTCATCAAAAAGTGGCTACTGGTACAGATTCAGGAACAGAACTACCATAAGCTACCAATTGTACATTGTCATCAAGCTGTACAGAAAGAAGGAAAAAGACACTGACTCAGATCACCTTTTTGAAATTTGCCTTCGTCGCATCCTGTTAAAAACAACAATGTATCCAGTATATGTTTTTCTCCAAAACATCACTGTATCCTTTAAATTATCAGCTTGTTAAAAATTTGATATTGTATAAAATGTGGAAAATAAGAATTTTAATAGATTTGGCAGTCCCAAGTGATGGAAACCTCTGAAGAAAGGAATATGAGAAGTTGGAAAAATACTCCTCATAGAAAGAGGTAAGTTGACACCAAGGTTGTCCGAGGCATTTGGAGTTGTGGATCTAACAGATCCCAAAATTAGATCAGTCTCCGTTCAGAAGACTGCAATTCTAGGAGCAGCAAAGTACTAAGATGCACCCACAAACTCCCAGACCTTTGCTAGATGGTCTGAGTGTGAGAGGACAAAAGCTATGATGACTCACTTGAAGGGTGAGACAGAAAACTTTATACACACCAATCAGGTGACTGGAGAAGTTAATAACATTGGTTATTTCATTATAATGGCACCTGTTGAGGGGTGGGATATATTGGGCATCAAGAGAGCAGTCAATCCTTGATGTGTTCGGAAAAATAGACAATCGCAAGAGTCCTAGCAACTATGATGGCTGGATGGATGGATTCAGAGCATCTTCAAAAAGTCTTATGAGATGTTTCCATTATGCAGTGGTTAACACCTACTAAAAGTGGTCCAAGGAAGGACAACCAGAGAACCAGCGAATGGGTCATGATCTGCATGGGGAGTGAATGCTAGCCTGTTTGGTCCGATGTCACAGCTAGCCACCAATTGCTGAAGAAGTCCATGCTGTGATGGAAATGCGTCAAAACACACAGTGCAACACAGCTTGCTGTGTGTGAGGCTGCATAGCCACATACTGGTTATAATGCCCATGCTGACCCATGCACACAACCAAAAGTGCCTACAATGGGCACATATGCTTCAGAACTGTATCATAGAGCAATGGGAAAACACGATAAATAATATTCATAATCAGATTTTCTTTTACATCATGTGGCCAGCCTGGTGCGTGTGCATCAGTCACCCCGGGGCAGAAGTGGTACCAGGACGCACTATGTGAAGAAGAGAAGCTGGGGTTGGCAGTACTGCGGTTCTGCTGGGTTATCTTGGCTCCTGTCATTCACGTTACTTTGACACATACCATATAGTTCCAGACCAGTGGCAACTGTATTCCGTAATGCTAGTGGCTTGTTTAAGCAGGATAGTCCATGGTGTTATACTATAAAAATTGTTAAGGAATGATCTGAGGGACATGACAGACTTTGAGGTGTTCTGTTGATCTGATCTTTGGGACGTACTGGGAAAACGAGTCCGACCCTTGGTGCCACAGCAAGGTTAGAGTTCTTTTGGTAATATGAGACCTACACAGTATTATCCAGTGGAATTTAGTTTTTTAGGCCTGATTTAAAATCTCTGTGTCTACATACATTGCTAAAACAAATAAAACTATAAAGCAGTCAGTGGCATAACATTGTTCTATACTTGACATTTTTTTTGTTTGCTTGTTTAAATAAATATTTTAATATTAAAAACCCTTATTTTAATTTACTTTACTTGATTTTGTTTTATTGAATGTTAAAATTTTTGCAAGCATATGACGAGAATGACAAAATTCAGACTGGTCAAGTGAGATGAGAAATATTTCATCATAGTACAGCTTTCTGTTTCAGCAACGCTGCTTTTTTGCTATAGTGATGTTGACCTGCAGAGATGTTGACAGTGAATTAACTAAAGTCCATTATATCACCGACCATGTTTTAGGATTAGCGTTGGATTGTGCCTTGACCTGACTTGTTCATCCTTTGATCATCCTAAAAACTGGCGTGATTAGTTTTACCGTTGTTTTTTTATTTATTTATTTTTTGGACTGGGACCTGTTTTAAGGGCTAGCTAATTGGAGGCAATCAACGTCCCCAATTTACTGGCTTGCAAGTCATTGTGAGTCTCGTCATATTGGCCTCATGTGTGCATGTGTTCAGGTTGCTCGTGTCTGGTGTGCGGCGGTGCGTGAATGCTGTAGCGTCGCAGCTGTGCTGTTAGCACCTTGGGACGCACGCGTCCGTGTGGACGTCTCCACACCCATCTGTCTCATCACACAATCAAGATGCACATTACGTTTAGAGCCTCGTCAGAAGTGTCGTTTTACGAGCGTCTGCTTCTTCCGCCGGCGAGATCGCCTGACTGCTGCCTAGCTCAGCCTTCCTCCTCCTCCTCCGGATGAGTGCCTCTTCCCCTCTATCGTCTTTGCTCTCTTCTTCTCATCACTCACATCTCTCTCTTGGATGCGAGGCGAGACGTCTCCGCTCTGTGCCGCTGAGTGTGTCCATGTATGTGTGTGCACAGGCTGTTCTGGGAACAGATGAGAGCAGAACCGAGTGCATCTGTTCTACTGAGTGTGTCCATGTATGTGTGTGCACAGGCTGTTCTGGGACCAGATGAGAGCAGAACCGAGTGCATCTGTTCTACTGAGTGTGTCCATGTATGTGTGTGCACAGGCTGTTCTGGGAACAGATGAGAGCAGAACCGAGTGCATCTGTTCTACTGAGTGTGTCCATGTATGTGTGTGCACAGGCTGTTCTGGGAACAGATGAGAGCAGAACCGAGTGCATCTGTTCTACTGAGTGTGTCCATGTATGTGTGTGCACAGGCTGTTCTGGGAACAGATGAGAGCAGAACCGAGTGCATCTGTTCTACTGAGTGTGTCCATGTATGTGTGTGCACAGGCTGTTCTGGGACCAGATGAGAGCAGAACCGAGTGCATCTGTTCTACTGAGTGTGTCCATGTATGTGTGTGCACAGGCTGTTCTGGGAACAGATGAGAGCAGAACCGAGTGCATCTGTTCTACTGAGTGTGTCCATGTATGTGTGTGCACACAGGCTGTTCTGGGAACAGATGAGAGCAGAACCGAGCGCATCTGTTCTACTGAGTGTGTCCATGTATGTGTGTGCACAGGCTGTTCTGGGAACAGATGAGAGCAGAACCGAGCGCATCTGTTCTACTGAGTGTGTCCATGTATGTGTGTGCACAGGCTGTTCTGGGACCAGATGAGAGCAGAACCGAGCGCATCTCCCTGCCTATTCATTATGGCTTCTTATTCCATACCTTGGTTCTTCATTTTGCTGTTTTTATTTGTCATGCTTCAACATTTTAATGGTCTTTAACAGACCACTACTGTCCTGACACCATCGTCATCGTTTAATGGGCCATCGTTTTAATGGTCTTTAACAGACCACTACTGTCCTGACACCATCGTTGGTACCATGAAAGATAACACTGGGTCTTAAGGTTTTTGCCAATGGGTCAAATGGACTTTTTAAAATTTGCCTTCGTCACATCCTGTTAAAAACAACGATGAACCAATGTGTCCCGTGTATGTTGTTCTCCAAAACAACACTGTATCCTTTGAATTATCAGGTTGTTTTTGCTGTTTGAGTTGATTGCTGTTTACTATTTACCTTGCAGTTATGTGGAGATTTTTCAAAACTGATATGGGCTACGTTTGATGGATCTTTTCCCTCTGGGCCCAGCTTGCTTTGACGAGGCTTACAAGCCGACCTGCATTCAACCTACACTGCTCAATGTGACCAGACTGAACGTGGTTTTCAGCCCTGTTAACTCTCCTCTGGTCATCCTTGAAAAAGGCTGACAAGCCACAGTGGAATATGACCACTAAAGTCTGCCTTACTGTCCAATAATTCAAATGTCAAAAATGAATATGCATGTAGCATAATTGAATTTTGTACATATGTAGACCAAAACATATGAATCATTCTCATTCAACACAGGGTGCGATTTTCAAACATTTCAACACCATTAATTTTTCTGTAGTGAAAACTGGGTGACCCACCTGGGTGACAGGCAGGGCCATGGGTCTGTGGCAGGGTTCTCCACGCACTTTAAGCTTCCAAGATATAGTTATGTTCAAAAATGTGTGCAAGTAGTTTTGTTAAAAAAAAAAAAAAAAAACTTGAGACAAACCATTGAATTAATTGGAATACCAGGATGCTTGCTGTTTGCCCATTAATAATAACTTAATTCTGTCTTTTATGTCTATGTATGTATATGAACAGTGGTTGTCAGTTTGAAGCCTTTTTTGCTATTTTTGTACTAAAATGGAAGATGCTCTATGTTTTTGTTTTGCTATAGATGGAATGGGGCGGGTCTTAGCCCAGGAGGTCTATGCCAAAGACAACCTGCCCCCTTTTCCTGCCTCGGTTAAAGATGGCTACGCCGTACGAGGTGAGAGCTTAAATTCCAGCATAACCACTGGTTCTGTAGTGCCCAGGAGCACTGGTCCTTAATTTAAACATCTGCTTCAGTTTCTTCCCAAAATAAGCAAATATTTCTGGGTTTGTTTGTGTTCTTCAGCTGCTGACGGCCCCGGAGATCGCTTCATCATCGGAGAATCCCAGGCTGGCGAGCAGGTGAAACACACACACACACACACACACACACACTCCAAAGAGGGTTGAACATCTTGTCTTTGACAATAATCTAGCTTCCATGCTCTACAGCCAGGCCCGTTCTACACGGCTCATCTCTGGTCAATTTCTGACGACAGGGCCACTGTCAGCTTTGCAACGACTCAGACAGTTCCACACTAATGGCCATGCTGGCGTGAGAGTATGATGCAGAGCAGATGAAGGGTTTAAATGTCACAGCCAGCTGGCCACTGGGGAAGAGAGGATGGCTAAAGACAAACTGCAGGGTGTGAGATGGGCTACAGTCTCCAAGTGTGCAACTAGAGGGGGGAGTTTTTGAGTACAGACACTAGCAGTAGCCATTTATGTGATGGTGTGTGTCTTAAGTGTGTGTGTGTGTGTGTGTGTGTATGATTGGGGGTGTGTGTGTGTGTGTGTATGATTGGGTGTGTGTGTGTGTGTGTGTGTGTGTGTGTGTGTGTGTGTGTATGAATGATTGGGGGTGTGTGTGTGTGTGTGTATGATTGGGGGTGTGTGTGTGTGTATGATTGGGGGTGTGTGTGTGTGTGTGTGTGTGTGTGTGTGTGTGTGTATGATTGGGTGTGTGTGTGTGTGTGTGTGTGTATGATTGGGTGTGTGTGTGTGTGTGTGTGTGTGTGTGTGTGTGTGTGTGTGTGTAGCCCACTCACACAGTGATGCCAGGCCAGGTGATGCGGGTCACCACAGGAGCTCCTATTCCATGTGGGGCAGATGCTGTAGTGCAAGTAGAGGACACGGAGCTACTGCGGGAGTCTGAAGACGTGAGTACCGTTACCCAGCTCCTCTTCTACTCCTCTCTGGCTCCTCCTCTTTGGCTCGTCTTCTCTTTTCTCTGGCTCTTCTTCTTCTCCTCCTCTTTGGCTCTTCTTCTCTTTTCTCTGGCTCCTCTTCTCCTCCTCTCTGTCTCCTCTTCTTCTCCTCTCTGTTTCCTCTTCTTCTCCTCGCTGGCTCTTCTCCTCCTCTCTCTGGCTCCTCTTCTTCTCTTCCTCTCTGGCTCCTCTTCTCCTCCTCCTCCTCTCTGGCTCCTCTTCTTCTCCTCCTCCTCTCTGGCTCCTCTTCTTCTCTTCCTCTCTGGCTCCTCTTCATCTCCTCCTCCTCCTCTCTGGCTCCTCTTCTTCTCTTCCTCCTCTCTGGCTCCTCTTCATCTCCTCCTCCTCTCTGGCTCCTCTTCATCTCCTCCTTTCTGGCTCCTCTTCATCTCCTCCTCCTCCTCTCTGGCTCCTCCTCTTCACTTCCTCTCTGGCTCCTCTTCTCCTCCTCTCTGGCTCCTCTTCTCTTCAGTTCTTATACATTAGCTCCCCTCATTCTTCCACCATATCTCAGTTTTTACATGCTGTACTAAGTGGACTTTGCAAAATACCAGAAATAACTTCTGTAAAAAAAAAAAAAAAACATCTGTAAAACATATTTTATACATGCTTGCATGCACAAACACACACGCGCACCACACACACACTTAATGCATGTGTGTTTTAGGGAACGGAAGAGTTGGAGGTGCGGATCTTGGTGCAGGCTCGGCCCGGCCAGGACATCAGGTCAGTTGGAGTGCTGCACCCTTTCCACTTTTATCTTGCTAACAGGCACTTCTCTGTGTCGTGTCAAACCAGCGCGCTCCGAGGCGGCTAAGTCCTTCCTGGGCTGTGTGATTCACCTGCAGGCCCATAGGTCATGACATAAAGCGTGGTGAGTGTGTGCTGGCGAAGGGGACCCACATGGGCCCGTCGGAGATCGGCCTGCTGGCCACGGTGGGCGTCACAGAGGTGGAGGTGCACAAGTTCCCTGTTGTAGCAGTCATGTCCACTGGCAATGAAGTGAGTATATCCTGCAGTAGTTTCTCACACACACACACACACATGCCTTGGTTTGTGTCTTGCTAAGCCCACAATCTCTTTCCAATCATCGTGTGTGTGTGTGTGTGTGTGTGTGTGTGTGTGTGTGTGTGTGTGTGTGTGTGTGTGTGTCTATGTCTAGTTGTTGAACCCTGAAGATGACCTGCACCCGGGAAAGATCAGGGACAGTAACCGGTCTACACTGTTGGCCACCATTCAGGAGCATGGCTACCCCACCATTAACCTGGGCATCGTCGGAGATAAGTACGCACTACAGCTACCCCTCTACCTCACACCAAAGACTCCCACCAGCCATTGTACTGAGGCTAAAACTAAAACCTCCAGTTTACATTTCATTTCCCTGGGTGTTGTCAACGTCTGCAGTTGTGGTGTTGGGAGAAGTCATGGTTACGCCTGAAGGTTACAACTGTTTTTCATCATGTGCACTTCACTTGATTATATCCACTATTAGAAACTGTAATTCCACATTTTAATCTGTTTTTGGTTTGGCTGATTAATTTTATATCTCGTTGATCTATAAGAAATTGCTTCTTATGAATTGCTCCTCTGAAGGTCACGTTTCTGGTGACATTTATCAACACTACTTACATATTGCTTATGCTGGCTTGTTTGTCAGTAGAGAACCATAATTATGACAGTGGAGGACCTACATGCATTTTGGCATAGTATAACATACCTGCACGTGATAGTTGAGCTTTTTGTGAATTTTGTTAATATACGAAGGGAACTTGACACTCTAGTCATCAATTTACTGTCAATACTTAATTTTATAAGTAATAATATACACTGTATTCGCAAATCATTGGATTCAGGTGTTCCAGTCCCCTCCGTGGCCACGTGTGTGTAAAACCACATGTGCACCAGGGCACGCAGACTGCTTCTACAAACGTTTGTGAGGCAGTGGCTCACTTTCAGGAGCTCACTTCTGGAAGACTGCTCAAAGATTCCTATAAACACACTATTCCTGAACCTTATGGCTAGTCTTCCCAGAAGAGTTGAAGCTGTAATTGCTACAAAGGGTCAACATCATATTAAACCCTATGGATTTAAGAATGGGATGTCACTGACGTTCATATGCGAAGGCAAATACTGTTGTCATATTAGACTCTGGAAGAGGTATCGCCACTTCTGCGCAATAGTGAGAAGGCAGCGTCTTCCCTTTGGTATTTAGTGACTATGGAGAGAAATGGATGAGAGCAATATTCTCCATGTCCTTTCATTCCTGTTTGTTCATGCAGCCCAGATGACCTGCTGAATGCCCTGAATGAGGGCATCAGTCGTGCAGACGTCATCATCACGTCGGGAGGAGTGTCCATGGGAGAGAAGGTGAGAGGGGCTTTAGTGGAGTGGGTACGCTATACCCTTACTGAGTAAAGCCTATGGCTGTGTTCCAATACTCAAAGGCCACAAGTGCTCCCCCCCACATCCTGTGAGTACTAGTAAAGGCACATTTCATTAGAAGTAAATGCTGGCTGTGTTCACAGAATCTCTGCAATCATGTGTAGTGTCTGCACATATACTCTGTTTCTAGATCAGTTTGTGTGTTATTTCAGTTTGCACTTGGGGGACTGATATTGGATCAGTGCTATTTGTACCAATACACTCCTTTAATGCCACCTAGTGTTACTATGTGCTCCCTACAACAAAGCCACATTTGTTAGCTAGGCTCGTTTGCTTCCAGCTCCAGCAAAGGCAGTCACTTGATCCCTCACGGCCTCCCCGAGAGCAGACCTGCATGCATGTACAGCCACACACACCCACGCAAACATACACACGCGCTCAAACGCATAATCAACGCCAGCGTCTTTCTTTATTCTCTCTTTGGTGCTATTAGGACTACTTAAAACAGGTTCTGGATATCGACCTCCACGCCCAGATCCATTTTGGCCGAGTGTTCATGAAGCCAGGGTGAGACGAGGGTTTGGGTGGGGTTCACAAACCCTGAACACACTCAGCCATGAGAAGCTGAACACGTGCTGATCACGGCCTTTTTTCCCCCCTTGTCTTTCCAGTCTTCCCACCACGTTTGCCACGTTAGACATCGATGGCACTAGGAAGCTCATCTTTGCTCTGCCAGGTATGCCTCTGTGTGCTGGAATAAAGCCAGAGTTGTGTGTGAAGTCTACCAAGCTGCTGTGGTGTCATGATGACTTTAAGACAATCCTCAGGGCTTCCTGTGATTATTTTTGAGCAAAAATACATACGCATTCAATTCAGCAGCACATCCATCATTTTTGCTAATAATTTACTCAAAATCACATACACGGTATTCATATACATAATCTTACATGCTCAGATAACACGGCTCCATTGAGAATTGTTTTGATGTGTCATTTGATCTCACGAAGAAAGCATCTCTCAGCTCCTTAAATTCACCTCCAAATCTGACTTCCTAATTGGCGGGCTCCTCCTCTCGGTGTGAGATATTACCAGCCAATGAGAGCTGCCCCTCCCCGCCTCAGGTCAACCAAAGCCCGCCCCTTACTCACTTCTTCCTGCAGAAAAGGGTCTCCTTCACCCAATCGTTGGCCCTCTGGCCTCTGCCTGTCCCCGCCCACCCTCCCTACACAGCCAATCCTGAGCCCAGCTTGTGCCCTCACTGAGGCAGGCCGGGCGAGGCAGTGGTGACAGCGGCTGTTTCTATATTCCCCCCTTTTAAAGGTAATTTCACCTACAGAGACACAGGGGCAACTCTCCTCGAGGCCGTGCCCATGAGTGACACCGAGGCGGGCAGGCTGCCTCTGCCTCCGCCCCCACGCCGAAGTAAGGACCCTCCCCGCCTTCGCCCTGAGCTCAGAAAACGGAA